>NW_018743544.1:0-30708 GCF_001683475.1 Chenopodium quinoa | reverse complement strand
GGGGAAATTCCAAAAATATTTGAGCTTTCTTATTTGATTGCTATTTGTTTTGCCTCATTGAGTCATGGATCAATTTGTCCAAAATGAAATGTCATGTCCTTCTTTGCCTCAATTTGAATATGAGCCCTTTTGGGTATACTTTAATATGTTTGAAGACTTCTCTAATTACCTTGGTTGTACTTTATGGGAGTCTTGTGAGATAATTTATTGGGGTTTGAATGTGTACACTAGGGGGGTGGTTGAAAACATATTTAATGGTGAATTTCGAGCCACATCTTCGGATGAGGCTTTGGTTTCTATTTGTGGTTTGCTCGGGATAGCAAATGAGCAAGATAATTATGATAATTGTCGTGATTTTTCTAACTCTTGCATAAACTCTAATGATGATTCTTATGTTCCCCATGATGATCCCTTGATGCATGATGGCAACCCTTCCCTTTTGTATGCTAATTGTAATGAGATGCATCCCAATGTTGATAATGTTCATGATATTTTTCAATGTTCATCAATTATGTGCATAAATTACAATGATGCTTCACACACCCAAATTCTCAAATGCATAATTCTTCATCTTCCTTTCCTTTTTCATACACGATTCCTAATGAGTTCCCATATGTGTCTAATGAGCCTTTTTGTGAGGGTAATTCAGTGGGGAGATCGAAGGAAGAAGAGTGTATGTAGATGCTTAAGGAGTTTATGAGAAAACAAGATGAAGAGAGGAATGAAAGGGAAGCTTGGATTATAATGATGGAAAGTAAAATTTCCCAACTAGCCTCATCCCAAAGGATGCCTTCCTTCTTCTCCCTCCTCCCATTTGAGTGAGCCTAAGGTAATCAAGAGAGTGAGACAAACTCATTTGGAATTTGAGAATGTGATTGAGGATGATGATTTTGAAAGTGATGGAGGGAGTATGGATGGTGAGATTTTTTCATGACTTCCGTGAATACCAACCCCTCCACCCAATTTGAGCCTCAAAACTCTTCGCAACCCATTGACGATACAAAATTGATGCAATTAAACATTGATTTGAGGTTTCTTAGAGAAAAGTTTGGTTTAGGTGATGATGAGATACGATATTCATTCATGGTGACTTGGGGAATGTTAACAATGATGATCATGCTCTTGTTGAGAGTGAAATATCCCAATTTGTGATTGAGAATACATCGAAAATCTTTGAGGGTATTGAAGATGAGTTGGAAGAGAAAGCTTGTGATTCAATGCTAGGTGGTGTAATTGAGGTGGTGAGTGCGATCCCAATTCAAACCCCTTCAACTTACATCCCTTTTTCAAGGAAGTTTATCAATATTCCTTCTTTTCCCATCTCACTACCATATTTTCTCAAAAATAAACCAATTGAGGAGCCCCTTGCCTCTCTATACCACCATGGCCTTACTTTTTATTTCAATGATGAGCTTTCACCTTTCCAAAATGCAACTAAATGAGTTTGTTCCCTCTTTTTCTTTTTCTTATTTTAATTTTTCTTTTGATTCTTTTTATTTTTCTTTTCCCCCTCCCCTCAAGCATAGAGTTTCTTTCAACTTTGTGCTTGCTTGTCATATGAGCATCACTTATGCTCTTTTTCATGAAATATTTTCCGATGCATATGACAAGCTTTTGCGTTCTTTGTCCGGTTATTTACTAATAAGGTCAATCTTGGACCTTAAACAAGACTTTCTCGGGAAGTAATACGTGTTTTTATTGCTTTTACTTTTCCTTATTTCTTTTAATTTTGTTTTCCTCTTGTTTCTCTTTATATATAGTTACCTGATGTCTGTACTTTTGCTCATGACCTTAGATCGGGAACCATAAGAAGAAACAAACCAAGGAATGCTTGTGATTGGAAGTTGAAGTATCAAAGAAGAGTAATTAGATGGAAATGATGAAAATGAGTTCATTTGCGGGTTTCACACCCACCTATCATTTGGTTCACTCTTTCCATTTTCTTTTTTTTTTATTGCTTTACCTTCTTATTTTGCATGTGGTTTAAAAGATACATGTTTGTGGTTTTGTTGTTTCCTTCTTCCCTTTCTTGGTCTCTTGATTGCTTGATTTACCCCCTCCATACATACTAAGGTTTATTTTTGACTTTGGTTATTCTATATTTGGATGGCCATGAGCGCCTTATTGATTTGACTTTTGGTATACATGGATTTGTTGATCATGCTCTCATCTTGCGCAACTGTATAAACATTCTCAAGTTGTTCTTGTCTTGTGAATATTTGCTTGTATTGGAGTCTTTTCCTTTAAAAACAAGGCAAGTTTTCGTATGTGTTTTATTCATTCTTGTTTTGGACTTAATGTTTTGAGCTTGTGTCCTTGAAGGCTTTCCTTCCTAATTGGTTAATGGTATGCACGGTTTGAGAGTGTTTTGGGTTGAGTTAAACATATTTTAATGCTAAGGTAGCGGTTTTTAAGAACTTTGGGATACTTGTAGCCTTAATCCATGGTTTGTGGTAAGACAGTGTCGCTCTCCATAGTGGATATGAACCCCTTAGGTCGGTAATTGCTATACAAATCCCGTGTGAGGTTTATTTGTTCTAGCCTTCATCAACTTTGTTGAGTGGCATATTTGGATCCTTGGTTATGCATTTTTCAATCCAGAGTTTGACTTCTATCTACCCGAGATCGTGACCGAACCCTTTAAGGAGGACATAGGCATTTTTCATTTTCTTATCCTTCTTTTTGTTTTGTTACAAAATTGGTTTTCTTTTAAATTTTGCCCCTCTTGCTAACCCTTTGAGCCTATTTCTCTTTCTTGATTTTGAGCCACATTACAAACCGAATGACCTTTTGTTCCCCTAAACCTTTTGTTTATGTGAAGCATGTTGGTTTGAGAATTGTTTTGTGTTGATTTTGAACACAAATGAGAAAGTTGTAGTTCTTTGGTCAAGCAAGTGAGTAAACTGTGTTTCTATTCAGTGAAATAAGAGTAAATTCTTATGAAAAGCCGTCCTTACTCAAATAAGGTAAAGGACCAAAAAAAAAGCCGCTTCTTCGATCCGGAATTCCCAGCAAATCCTTGACTCCTCGAATACAATGGGATTTCACACCTGGCGAATCTTTCACTGGATAAGTGTCTCGGAAGCAAGCTACCTTTTCTGTCCATCTTCCTAGCATTGTTGGCTTAACGACTGCATTCACTCACCCCCTTTCACTTACTAAGACACTAGGCAATGCTCTACAGGCTAGCGTACTACAATGCTTTTAAGGTTTATAGACCTGTAAAGTCACTCTGTAGGAGTACGTTTAAAACTGACGTGGGGACCTACTTTAGGCATTTCTTTTTCCCACGTTTTGAACGGGTTCTTGAACAGCTATGTCATTCCTTGGAACGTGAAAGCTTGTTAATCCACTGATTGGTGATGAAAGATAGAACTCATAGGCACCTACTGCCCTGATTTTTGTTGTTCACGGAACTCATATGAGCGGGTAGATCTCTACAACTACTATACATACATGCTTATCCCTTGTTCCTGATTTCGGCGAGACTGTTTTGTTCCAAACCTGGCGGCTCTGACTAGACCTTCAAAAAAAAAAAAAACTTCATATCCCTCGTGTTTGAGCATTGAGGACAATGCTCCGTTCAAGTGTGAGGGAGTCCTGTTTCTTAGTCTTGTTAGTGTGTGTTTATTGAATAAGTGTGGGGGAATACCACCAAATTTTTAAATTTTTCAAAAATTTTCCAACCTTACACCCCAAGCATACCCTTACAACCAATAAAAGACCTTTAGACCCTATAGAGTTTAGTCTTTATCGATGGAGGAAGATAGTTGTCAAGCTTATAGAGAGAGAGTGCATAGCCAAGACGTCGGGATAACCTTCTCATCGTTTTCATTTCTGTATGTTTTTCCGGTTCCTTTGAGGAACCATGAGAAGCCCACCTAATGGTTGACTTGACGCTAGTGGAGAAAACGCGGCTAGCTAGTTTAGGATGAAAGGTGAATTGTACGGCTCTTAGTTCTCTATGCTTAGCTTATTCTATGTTTCTTTCAACCCTAAACATCTTGGAACGTGCATACCCTTATTTGTTTAGAAAGTTGTGCATTCATTGGTCCTTGTTTCGTTCCAAAAAGTCCACCAAGAACGTCTTGTTTTTGTGTTTTTTTTTTTGTCTATGCATTGCCTTGTTTTTGTTGCTTTATGTGTAGAGTTATGGGTTAAACTCTTTGGAAACCCTTACGAGAGCACACTCGTCCTCATAGGCGACTTTGAGGTTTAAATGGCTTGTTGTTTAAGCTAAAAACAACCGCAATTCCTACGAAAGTGAGTTAGTGTATATTCTTTTTCACCCCTCTCCTTTTAGTGTTATTAGATCCTTTTTCTTTCTTTTTGTTTCTGCTTTTGTTCTTGCTTGAGGAAAATCAAGAGGCAAGTGTGGGGGAATTTGATAAGTGGCATTTATGCCACTATTTAGATCCTCTAATCGCGGTATTTTTCTACGTTTGTCCCTTGTTTGTACCCCTTTTGCTCCGTTTCTCTCTTTATTATGTTTTTGTGCTTTTCCTCGTGTTTTGTAGGCTTTTGGAGTTGATTTTGAGAGAATTAAGAGCTTGGAGAATTGGAGTTCATTTGAAGAGCTACAAAGAAATTTAAGGAGCAAACAAGCAAGGCCATGCGGACAGCGCGGGTCGCGCTTTCAGAATGGCGCGGGCGCGCCAAACCCAGCGTGGGCGTGCCTAACATTGGGGTCGAAAATATTGGAGGCAGAATGTAGGCGCGATTTGGGCGCGGCTTAGGCGCGGGCGCTCCTAAGATAGGCGCGGGCGCTCCTAAGATAGGTGCGGGCGCTCAAGGGCCTGAACTCCAAAACTAACCTTTGTTCACTCTTTTAGTCATAACTTTTGATCTACAAATTGGATTGAAGTGATTCAAGTTACATTGGAAACTAGACTTAAAGATATTTCCAACGGTAGGTCGCACCCCTCCCAGAAGCCTCTTAGAACAGAAGTTATGGCCGTTTGAAAATGAATGTTGCTGTCAGGCCAATCCCAGTGCGCGGCCGCGCAGGCCTCTATCGCGGGCGCGCATGAGCAGCTTCGGGTCTTTTAAATGCTTCTTCCTCTCCTCTTTTTGGCCACGTTTTGATGGTGGGTTTCTTTGGGGGTTTTCTCTCTCCTCTTTGACGGGTTAAACCGTAACATCTCTCCATCAATCTTCACATAAATTAGGCTTAGATTTAGTTTTAATCTTTGTTTTTATACGTTGTAATGTAGATTAAGAGTAATATAGGGTATTTTAGAGAGAGAAAGTGAAGAGCTTTAATGGTGGATTGAAGAAGATGAAGATGCAAAGTGACATTGTTTTGGATTCCTTTTCTATACTTCAATGAGCATTCTAAACTCTATCTCATTTTTTGTTCTTTCTTAATTTCTTGCTTGATTAGAGTAGTTGTTTAGTTTAATTGCTTCTCTTTGTTCTTCATGTTGGGTTTTGTGTTAGTTGTTCATGATTAGTGAGTAATTCCCTTTACTAAGGGATTGGTGATAGCATGTGGTGAATCTTTAATGTATTAGGCTAGACAAATGTTGGTTATATGTGATTAAATATACCTTGTAACCATGTTTTACTAATTACTCCATGTGAATGGCCAATCATGTGTTGTAATTGGGTGGATTGAACTAAGTTATGACGATAGTGTAACTTAGGGATATCCATTAGGTGATCGATTCTATGAAAAAACCTTAACTTTCATAGCTTATGACGATAGTATGAGCATGTGTTAAGTTGGGAAAGCCTTTGACCCCGATAGGTGGTTAGATCGTATTGTTGGTATTGCCTTATATGAGATATTTGGTTTGCATGTAAACTCATTTCCATTGCCTAACTTTATTGAAGATCATTGTCATGTTTGACCCTCTCCCTTGGTGTTAGTTTAACTTAATATTAATCTCATTTTGTTTATTGTTCTATCCATCCTATCTCTTTGACCTAGCTTAATTGGTGGTGGTGTTGATAGTGTTTATGTTGTCTCCGTGGTTCGACCCTCTACTTACCACTAAACTTGTTTAGTGTAGGTGTAGGTTTATAAATATTTTTTGGTTGAGGGTAGTTAGTCCAACGACCTAATTATCCTTCACCAAGAGGCTCTTGTGAAGCAAATGATGAGCGACTATGATGCCATCATGCGGGACACTTGGGCGGTTGTGCAGCCGGACTCGGACTATCAGACTTGGAAATCCAAGTTTGATGAAGCCAGCAAAGCATTCGACGCTCGCCTGATTGAGGAGGCTGAGAATGCTGAGTCCAAGGAAAGTTCTGGGTCCGACTCTTCTGGGAGTCGTCCTCTGGTGGCGAGGAGGAGGATCAGGCGGAGGAGCTAGAGAAAAATGATGAAGAGCAGCCGAGGGACAACAGGCCGACTTCCAATGAAGAGGCTCTCCCCTGATCACTTAAGCTTTTTATTTTTTCTGTTTCTGCGGCCGAATGGCCAAGTACTTTGTTTTTCCGGCCTGCGTGCTGAGTATTTGTATTTTACCGACCAAGGGGTTGGGTAATTTGACAATCTTTCTGGCTTACCAGATAACAATCTTAACCAATCGTCTGGTGACGATTGGTCTTTTTTAATTTGAATCATTCGGCCATTTGGCTGAAGTTATTCATATTGTTGTCCTTTATGTTTTTGAATTTTTATTTTTCATTGCATGTTTTTGGCCAAGTATTATAACCTGTATACCATGCGAATATCCTTACCCCTGGACGGATGTCGAGTGGTTTCGGTTTATTGGATTGATTGACTTAGAAATTGTTGATACTTAGAAGAGTATTTATGGTTTCTAAGTCAATCAATCACTATGGTGATTGCCCGAAACCACGCGTCAGACGTCCATCCAGAATTGGCAAACACAAGTGGTCATTCGGTCATTGGCTCGACCTAAACTCAAATTTCCAACTTAGCTAATTTGCTAAGGGGAAATCTCCGCCTGTTCTGCCCCATAAGCTAAAACAGGCGCCTCCGGCCATAGGCCTCTTTGAGATTAAATGCTAAGTTTGTAACTTAACCAATTTTCTTTAAAAATAATTGTCCGCCTGTCTTGCCTCATGGGCAAGGATCAGGCGTCATCCGGCCAATAGCCTCAATAAGTGCTAAGTAGTTAACTTAACTCGTATAATAATAAAATATTCCGCCTGTTTTGCCCCTAAGTAATAACAGGCGCATCCGGCTTCATGCCTCGCTTAGCCTCTACTTATGAAACAGTGACCATTTCTGAACTGCGCTAGGACAGATAGAAAATTCGGGTCTTTTAGATTTCACTTTCGATTAAAACAAACGACTGCGAATGTTGCCTTAGCATTCGGTAGGGCCGCTTGATATATTCATAGAGCAATGTGCCACCCAAATGGGAGATTCTTCTCCTCGACGAATTCGCCCGAATGGACGTCGCCGGTTATTTGACTCATGTTGGAGCAGACGGTCATACTCATGTTGGAGCAGACTGTGACCATTCGGTCTCGTTTTGTTTATTAACATTCGGCCATGGGCCTCATCATGATTTTATCTTGCCTTAGGCCTCTTAAATGATTAAGTCAAGTGTTGGTATAAACTTAATGAATTTCGTAGGGACGACTGTTCTAAAACAATCGGCTCCTTCAGAAGGTTTGGAGCGTCTGCCGTTGGGACAGACGCTCTACAAACGTATTGGCCGTCTGTATTCAGGCGACACTAAAAAACTTAAATAAAAAGATAAGTTGGGAAATGAAGGCATATTCTCATTAACAAAACTTGAGATTACAAAATTGAGGTCTTTACATTCGTACTTAGAAGTAGTACTTTTTCAAGTTGTCTACATTCCAAGTTCTGGGCAGCTGCCTGCCGTCTGGGTCTTCCAGGCGGTAGGTGCCGTCACTTACTTCCTCATACATTCTGTAGGGGCCTTCCCAATTTGGGGTTAGCTTACCCTGTTCATTCGCCCTACCGACTGCCTCCATTTTCCGTAGCACAAAGTCCCCCATTTTGCGAGGACGCTTGTGTACTCTTTTGTTGTAAGCCCAAGTCATTCGCAGACGGTATATCTCATGGCGCAAGGCAGCATTGCCCCTGCGCTCTGGTAGTGAGTCTAATGCTAGGCGCATGGCCTCCCACTTTGCCTCTTCATCATACAACATGATTCGAAGAGTCGGCTCATAGTGCTCAATGGGGTTTCTCCAGTTGCCCCTTTAGCAGTCGTTCTGATGGACCAGAGGACGTGTGGTAATTCATCCGCCCAAAGACCTGGCCATTTGCTTGCGGCCAGCCGACTGATGCAAAGAAAGTTGAAACCTCCTGGTCTCCCAGCCAAGTCTTGAGTTGAGGCGTCTCAAATTGAGGACCATTGTCAAAAACCATAGACATGGGCACCCCGATACGAGTGATTATATTCCTCCAGATGAAGGAAATGACGTCTTTAGTCTTGATGTTTTTTACTGCCTCCGCCTCTACCCACTTGGTAAAGTAATCCACAGCCACCAATTTATAGCGCTTGCCGCCTGGTGCAGTCGTATATGGCCCAAGAATGTCCATGCCCCATTTGGAAAAGGGTATTGGGCTGTGGATGGTCGTCAGGTCTGTAGCCGGACGATGGATGAGCTTGCCAAACTTTTGGCACTTGTCACATTTTTTCACCATTTCCATGGCATCCGACTCCAGGGCTGGCCAGAAGTAAAGCCGCCTGGCCTTGGCCGCGAGGGATCTGCCGCCTATATGGGAGGCAAAGAATCCCGAATGCAACTCTTCGAGGACTTCCTTACCCTTTTCAGGGGTAACATACTTCAACAGGGGTTTCAAAAAGCTAGCCCTGAAGAGTTCACCTTTTCGCAACTCGAAATTAGCTGCTCGCTTTTTTAGAACAGCTGCCTCCTGTGGTGAGCCAGGGAGCGTGCCGTCTGCAAGATAGGCCCGGATGATGTCCATCCAGTTTTAGCTTCGGTCAAGAATTCCAATGGGGTCTTCCTTAGATATACTTCTTTTTTCCATGACCTCCCAGAAAACTGACCGAGACGTTTCACAAGAGGCGGATGATGCCAGCTTGGATAGAGCATCCGCCTGATTGTTTGAAGACCTGGGAACTTGAGTTAGATGAAATTCTTCAAGTGACCCAACTTCGCTCTTGACCGCCTGCAAATATTTTATCATGGCCGGATAAGTGGCCTCGTACGTTCCATTAACCTGGAGTACGACCACTTGAGAATCAGAGCAGGCGGATATCTTCTTTGCCCCTGCCGCCTTGCAGTACCGGATGCCGGCCAACAGGGCCTCATACTCGGCCTCATGTTAGAGACTTGAAACTTGAACCGTAGTGCGTATTCGTACTTATCTCCTTCAGGAAACTGACAGATAATCCCTGCACCACAGCCGTTCACAGTGGAGCTCCTATCCACATACACTTTCCAAACCTTGTCTGTATTGTCCGGAACAACCGGCCTTGTCATTTCGACAATAAAGTCAGCGAATTCTTGTCCCTTTATTGCCTTCCTTGGTTCGTAAGTGATTTCTAGTCCTTGCATTTCAATCGCCCATTTGAGCATTCGTCCAGAAGACTCCAAGGTTGTGAGTGGCCGCTTGATCGGCTGGTCAGTATAGACCACTACTGCATGTGCCAAGAAGTAGGGTTTTAATTTCTTGATGGCCATGTATAGGGCGAGGCCAAATTTTTCAACCATGGGGTACCGAAGCTTAGCGTTCCTAAGAACATGGCTGATGAAATAGACCGGGAGATCAGTGCCGTCTCTTTCAGTTAGGAGAACAGCGCTGAGGGTATGATAGGAGACGGCCAAGTACATGAAGAGCGTCTCTTTGGGCAGAAGGCTAACAAGCCTCGGCAAAGAGTGCAAATGAGTCTTTAACTTTTGAAAGGCCGCCTCTACGTCATCCCCCCATTCAAAGTTTGTCTTCTTTTTGATTTCCTGGAAAAAGTAGAGGCACTTGTCGCCTGACCGACTAAGGAATCTCCCTAGGGCCGCCAGACAACCTGTTAGTTTTTTGCACTTCCTTCACAATACGGGGTGACTGCATGTTGATTAGCGCCTGTATTTTCTCAGGGTTGGCCTCTATTCCCCTTTGGTCAATCAAAAATCCGAGAAACTTCCCAGACTCAACACCAAAGACACACTTTTTTGGGTTAAGCATGACCTTGTGCCGCCTGAGTGTGGCGAATGTTTCTCGGAGGTCAGCAAGGTGATCCGCCTGTTGTTTGGATTTGACTATCATGTCATCGTAGAACGCCTCTACATTCCTTCCGATTTGATTAATAAAGACCGTATTAATCATTCGTTGGAAGGTAGCAGGCGCATTCTTCAAACCAAACGGCATCACCGTATAACAGAACAACCCCTGATCAGTGACGAATGCCGTCTTTTCTTGATCTTTTATCCACAGGGGGATCTGGTGGAAACCTGAATAGGCGTCCATGAAGATCATCAGGGCATGTCCGGATGTTGAGTCGACCAGACTGTCGATCTTAGGCAATGGATAGCTATCCTTTGGACATGCCTTGTTGAGGTCTATGTAGTCAACACACATTCGCCAAGTTCCATTCGTCTTTTTTACTAACACAACGTTAGCCACCCACTCAGGGAAATTGCACGGCCGAATGAACTTGGCATCTAACAGCTTTTTTACTTCGGCAGCTGCCGCCTGAATTCTTTCTTCGCCGTGGTTTCTTTTCTTTTGCCGGATGGGCTTCTTTTTAGGATTCACGGCGAGTTTGTGGACAGCGAGATCCTGGCTGATGCCTGGCATCTCCTCCACTTCAAAGGCAAAGATGTCTTTGAATTCCCTAAGAAGCTGGTGAAGGCTTTCACCCAGCTTTGCAAAAGCAATCGTCCCCACCTTAACAGTCCGCTCTGGACGGCTGTCGTCCAGAGGGATATCAATGTGTTCACCAGCAGGCTGGGGACGAAGATAATCCCACCGTTCCCCGGTCAGTGATTGCTATAGCTTCTCTTTTTTGACCACCACCAGCTAATCAGTCTTTCTTTTCTTTCCGGCTGGTGGGGCCGACAAATCTTCCTCGACATCGTCGAGGTTGATTGTTTTCTTGCCCCGACCAGATGCTACGGCCGCGGGCTTGACGTCCGAGAGGTAACACTCTCGAGCCGTCTTTTGGTCCCCATTAAGGGAACCGACTGTTCCATCATCCTTCTCATACTTGAGTAGCATGAGAGTAGGGATGATGACGACCTTACACTCATTAAGAGTGGGACGACCAAAGATGAGGTTGTAAGCCGTGAGCTCCTCAACCACTAGGTAACGGATGGTCATGTGCCGACCGTCTCCCCTGCTTCCCAGGCGGACAGGTAGGTCAATTCGTCCGACTGGGTGCACAAGTCCTCCCCCAAACCCAACTAGGGTGTGGGTGACCCCTATCATGCTATCCGGTTTGTACTTGAGATTGGATAAGCATTTGAGGCTGATGAGGTCAGAGGAGCTTCCTGTGTCAATGAGAATTCGGCCCACCAGCTGGTTGGCGACCTTGCACTCAATGACAACAGGGTCATCATGCAGCCGACGGACTTTGCCTCTGTCCTGCTCAGTGATGACAACTTTAGGGAAGGTGGATGCGCTTGATGTATTTCCCTCCTCAACAGAATTGACCATCTTTCTTAGATGGTCCTTGGTACCCCGAATGGTCAGGCCACCACCGGCAAATCCGCCTGCTATGGTGTACACCGGCTCTTCATCAGTTTCGGCACTCACAGCAGGCTGGGGAGTCTTTTTCTTGGACTGCCCCGGATTTGCTTTTGAAGTCACTTTGGACTTTACATAGGACTTCAGCTGTCCTTTATCGGCCAGACGGTCGAGCTCCCGCTTGATACTAAAGCAGTCGTTCGTGTCATGGCCAACATCCTCATGGAAATGGCAATGCTTGTTCTTGTTCCGATTTTCAGCGGAACCTTTCATAGGAGTCGGCTTTTCAAGAGTTAGCCGATCCTTAATTTCCAAGAGGATGGAGCAGCAGTCCTTGTGGAATTCGTACCTTGGGACGTACGGTTTCCACTCCTTTTTCTTCTTCTGGGCCGGTTGATCAGAGTTATCAATGGCCCAGACTTGCTTTTTCTTTTTGCTCTCTTCTGGCTTAGGAGCCGGCTGAGCAGGCCGACTCTCTTTCTGCCGGTCGGACTTCTTATGGTCCGACTGCTTATTGGAGGAGCAGAGTTCGCTCGCCTGTATATAGGCTTCTGCCTCTCGCAAGGCTCCTTGCAGAGTAAAGATTTGTTTGCGGACGAGTTCGTACTTAAAAGTAGACCCGCCCTTCAGACCCTTGAAGAAGTCTGTGAAGGCGACCTCATCAGACAGCCCATGAATCTGGATTCGGACCAGATTGAACCGCCTGACATAGGAACGCAAACCTTCTCTATCTCCCTGCTGTACATTGCCCAAGTCAAGACTTGTCTTTTTGGCAGGAATATTCATAGAGAAGTTTGATGCAAACAACAACGCGAGCGTCTTGAAGTTATTTATGCATCCAGCCGGCAGGTTGCCAAACCACTGCTGGGCTATGCCCTTTAGGGTGGCTGGAAAGCAACGACACCATGCGGCATCATCCAACCCCTGTAAATACATGAGGTGGGTGTATTCTAGCAGGTGGTCTTCTGGGTTGGAGGTCCCGTCATAGGCTCCAACTAGAACGTTTTTAACTTTAGCCGGTTGTACGGCTTCAGTTATTTCCCTGGAGAAAGCAGAGGGTTGATCTCCAAGGTGTTGCAGCCTAAGCTGCCAGTCCATCGGCTGATAGCCGTATGCCGCCTGTCCTCCATAGAGGGTAGGTTGCATGTATGGTACAACTGGCGCCTGGTACAATGGATGTGCCATGTACTAGGCGGACTAAATCACATGCGGCCCAGACTGAACCCTTTGGCTGCTTGCTAGGGTCTCATGTACAGATTGTGAACACCGCACAGAGGTATTCCGAAAGCTGTCATGATAAGTCGACGTTGAAGCCGACTCTGATTGCTGGGTTCTCCTCTCCTCAATGTATTGCCGAGCGTCAGAGAACGTTTTCTTGCTACCAGCCGGCCGTATGTGCCGGATGGGTTTTCTTGCGCCCGTGTCTGGGAAACGGAGCCGATTAAGGTCAAATTGGGGCCTGGCCTTCTCCTTAGGAACAGGATGAGGAGTCGGCTGACGATCCATGACCGACTTCTGTTTTCCAGCCTGGGCTAGCTTCTTGGCCGATTGCTCCTTTCTAGGAGCAGGCGACTTCTTCGAGGCGACCGGCTTGATTTCACCCCTCGGGCTGCTCAGGAGTAACATTAGCTCATCCCGAGTGACGGGAGTTGATCCTGCCGCCTGGGAAGGATCAACCGGCCGCCCTGAGGGCTTCTTTGGCTGACCAGCAGTTTTGCTTGGCCCTACCTGGTCATGGTGGCGCTCCCGCCCTGAGTCATGGTCCGTTTAAACCAATATATCATCTAGAGGCCGAATGGCCTCTGGATTTGGTACAGGTTCTTGTGAAGCCATTTTAGAGGTACTCTTCCCACAGACGGCGCCAAATGTTTCGGGGGTTTTTGTCCCTTGGGAGAGGTACAACTCTGAAACTAGATTCAATTGAGGATGCCTATACCTGCTAAGCAAACGGACCGCCGGATGGTCGGGGGTCCATCTCCGAAGATTAAGTTAGTAAATGTTCAGTAATAAAACGTGCTTAAATAAAGTTATCTGCTCGGATTCCAAGCTCAGGTGATAAGTGACGTATTGTCTCGTATTGCGTGTAAAATTCTCTCTCTGTTTCTATGTCTGTCATAAATGCCAGAATTTCCCTATTTATAGGGTCCTTTTCAAAAGTTTGCCCCTCCTAGGATCTGGTGACCTAGGAATTAGGTCACGCTGTTTTGTGGCGCCTCAGGATTTGGGTCTTAGAAGGCCGCCATCCCATGGCCAATGCCAGAGTGACACGTGTCACTGTGCCCAAAAGAATTCTAAAGCACCTTTTGGATGACACGTGTCGCCACCTGAATGGTCCCTGCTGGACCTTCAGTCCACGTAGGACGAAAAAGAGTCCACCCTCCACGTGTCATCTTTCCATAGGTCCAAATGGCACCTATATGGAGGACACGTGGCGCTTTCTGATTGGGCCACCTGGCCGGGTATAAAATACCCAAATCACAACCAGTCTCAAACAAGAACAAAAGGCCAAAATGGCTGGATGGTTGCTTATTTTATAAAACTGCCTATCCCAACATGGACAAAGGCGTCCGGCGACACCCCTCCGAGCGCAATCGTCGCAAATAACGGACTATCCGTCGGTTCTACGTACCTATGCAGATGGCGAAAATTGAACGATCAAATTGGTCAACTCATAGTCGTCTGTCAAGAATAATCTATGAAGAACGATTAAGTTACCGAATACCGGATGCCCTGAGGCATCAGTCGGTCACCGGCTGAAGTTCTCACTTAGGTTATTTATTCCAAAGTTGCATTCACTCTCCCTATTGGGGCAAAAGATTTTGTGTAATGGTTATGTGTTAACTTCAGATGGGTATAACCGCCTGGGTAAGAAGCTCAAAGCACCTGCTCTAATGGCCGGCTGTGCACTTGGTTTGGGGCAATCACCATTGTGATTGATTGGCCTAAAAACACTCCATACTTCTCCTAGTATCAAGTGTTTCCAAGCCAATCAATCAACTTGAAATAAAACCAACCACACGGCCGCCCAGGGGCAAGAGCACCCGGATTGCAAGTTGCCGCATAATTTTTTAAGTTAGGCAAAATAGTAAAGAATTGCAAACATACGCAAAATTCAAATTGAAAAATTCAAACACAAACATATGTAAACACCGACTGAGTCGGAATACTTCATTAATATTAAAAATGGCACAAAGGCCAGAATAAGTGTTAGCCGGAATCACATCCGGTGAAGAAACCAAAAATTAATTGTTAACCCAACCCCATGGTTGGTAAAGATACAAGATTACACGGCATACAAGCCGGTAGAGAAAATAGTTGGCATACTGTCGCAGAAGTGGGGAGGCCCGCATAAGGCTGAGGTGGATGCTGCTGCTCCGACTGAGTCTGGCTGGTTTGGCCTTCATTATGTTCATCCGCTACCGGCTCCTCGTTATCAGAGACTTCGTATCCCTGCTCGGCAACCCAATCTTAGAAGCGAGGCGGTGGAGCATCACCCAGTAGCTGGGCGTCATACACCTCAGTGGCATAATCATACCTCAGCTTATAGACCTCAAAGTCTATGTCTGCATAGAGGAGGCTCCAGGTGATCTTCAGCCGAGCCAGGTTGTCGCGCTCATTCTCCTCCGTTAGCCGTTTTTGCTCTTGGGCAAGCTCGTCCGACTTCTTGTTTCGCAGATTGACAAGCTCCATCCTCAGGCGGGAAACGTCTGCTCGGTGTTGGGCGTTTTCCTTATCAGCATCTTCTAATGCCTTGAGATCTGACTTGGCATCCTTCAGTTGCTTATCAAGGTCATCAGCCCGGCTGTTAGCTTCGTCGTTCGCAGCCGTCAAACTCCGAATCAGCTCCTCCTGTTTCAACTCTACTGCTTTAATCTTTAAATCACACATATAATTAGCATATTCAACAGAGTTGAGGTTTTCAAGGGCCCTCCGTTTGGCGTCATTTACCTCTTCTTGTTTCCGCCTGAAGGGGCCCCGGAGGCCATCCACTCTCAGCATCACCTGAGACAAGAGCAACCGGATTATGAGTTACTTAGCAGAATTAAAGATAAAAGATATCAAGGTTGTGGGATTCATTACCTTAGCCAGTTGGCCCATTATCCGGTCGAAGTCCACTACCTGCAGATCAGGTATGGAGTTCTTCTCTTACCGGGTGAGGGTCCTCACCATCCGTTTTGCAAAGCCCGCAAGATTCGGCTCGTCAGAAGTAAGATCTGCATCAAAAGTAGTACCCTCTGAGAAAGAGGCAGCGTAGTTGGCATTCATCCGTTGCCGGCTGCTTATTGACCCCCCAGAGGGATCAACCTTAGTCTTGATTCTCATGAAATCAAGTGGCCAAGGTATTTCAATCCGTCCCTTACCTTGGGTATCCGGATGGGGCGTAGGCTTTTGCTCCTCCCCAGGTGTTGTCGCACCGGCTGCAACATTAGGTGGCTCACCACCCTTCAATGCCGTAGAGGCATCCGGCGCTCTCTGCTGTGAGCGCTTTAAGCTTTCGCTCAGAATTTTCATCGCAGCAGGCGATTTGCCCCCGGTTGTTGGACGACCGGATTGGGCTGAAGATTGTTTCTAGGGAGGAGGGTCCTTCCTGGCGGCCTTCGCAGCCGGAGTTTTCTCCAGATTGTCCCCTTGCCTTTTGAGCAGCTTGGAGAAGGATCGGGGAATTCTCTTAGCGGAGTCCTGAGAAGCAAACTAGGGTAAGTATACCCAACCGGCAAAAAAAAATGCACACATAAAGTCAGGCGGTCTTACCCCGCCTTTCTTGGAGTCTTTAGCCTCGACGGCTGCCTTCTTGGCAAGTGCAGCCTCTTTGCGCAGCAGCGCCGCAGACTTAGCCGGAGTCTTCGCCGGGTCGACCATTCTCAAGGCGTCGGCTGCAAGAACAAAATTAATGGTTACAAAAAATTATGGCAAGTTTGCAACAAAAATAAAATAACAATCATTCTGGATGAAAAGTATTCTACCCCTGGGAAACATGGTACTCAGCCCGCAGGCGGACAAGAAGCACTCGTCCTCGAAGAAGTCCAGTTGGGAGATCTAGTTCTTGGGAACTATGATGTGAGTCCCATCCCCCATGGGCTTAGTTGTTGTTCAAAAAATCCTGGCTCTATTATTTGCTCTCGGGCCTTAGTAGATAGCACTGGGAGAAGGCATTTTCGGCCTAGAAAAGCCGGCTCAGTGTTGTACCGGCGCAGTGTCCGGTTATGTCTTAAAGTTGGGGAAGAAATCAAGTAAAACTTGTCCTTCCACCCGGACCATTTGGACACTTTGTCCAAATTCATCAAATATTGGGGCAAGGTAGTCAGAGTATACCATGCCCCATGGCCGCCTGGGGCCTTGCTCAAGTAGTGCATGTGAGCGAAGACGGAAAAGCTGGGGTTTATATTTTTGAACTCGCAGACGGCGATGTAGCTAAGAATGTTCACCCACGAATTGGGGGTGAGCTGCCAAACCCCTACATCGTACCCCTTAAGGATTTTCCTAATCTCGGGGTGGAGGGGGAACCGGAGGCCGGCTTCGATAACCGCCTCGTAGCAGATGAAGTAGTGGTCTGCATTGTTAATATCATCGTTCCAGGCCATTACAGCATCAGCCGGAGGAACGATAATGTCCCAGCCCCTTCCAAAGGGGTGCTTTTCTTTGAAGGCCCTAAATCCGCTTTTGAGAAGGGCGATGTTACCCGGCAGCATCCGGGTTCGTTTAGGATTGGGGTTATCAGCGACCTTAGGCGGCTGCTGATAGTCAGCCGCAAAATTATCTTGGTCGGAGCCGGAAGACTCGGCCCTTGACCCTTGGCCGGCCTCAGCATCGCCGGCTTCATTAGAGGAGGCGGCTCCCTCGTCGTCTACCTCCCGTACTCCAGAGCTCCCGGAAGTAGAGGGAGCCTCTTGATCGGAACCACTCTCTTCCAAATCCCTCTGTTCCCCGTCAGGAACAACCTCATCGGCTGGCACTTCCATAGTGCGCCGGCTCCTAGACCGTCAGGTCGTTTGTTTTGTTCTGGCCATTGTGTCCTGCACAGACACAGAGAGGGAGGAATTCGGAGATGAGCATATCGGTTCCGACAGTCCAGAAAAGGCACCCCCTGTTCTAGACTCAGCCGTCTTGGAGGACCGGCTGAGTGTCCTAGGCAGTGCCGAGTGTGTGGGTTGAGCACTCATTTATATATTTTTTTTTTTAAAAAAAAAAAAAAAAAACTAGGTATATTGGAGGAGAAAAAATTGTATACAAGTTGAAAAGGAGAAAAGCTAGAATAGTACAGGCGGTTACCTTACTTTTACTCTGAAAAATCTAAAAACCGCTACAGCCGGTAAACCGGGTGTTAAACTGCTAGCACACGGAAGCTTGAACTTGTTGTGATGCAGACGGAGGCAGAGATTCTCTCTCTTTCTCTCTCTAAAAAGTCAAATGAACGTAAGGTGAGAGAAAAAGGGGGGGTAACTTTCTATTTATAGAAGGTGAAAGCGGGGGGAAAAACTTTGGTTTGAAATTTAAATTTTTACTCGTTACTGTTCACCTTTGAAGGGTGGACATGCGTCACAGGCCCCACGTGATGTGCACGTGCGACCTGTGAGAGGCAAATGTTTAGGGTAAAAATACCCTAGACTCGTGGACCAATGAGAAGAGGCCACGTGTCGAGTTCAGGATGGCCCATGGCTTAATATCCTCTTGACACTTGGCGCCCTCAGATACATCTTTGAAATGGCGGCCTTCAAGAGCCCAAATCCCAAGAAGCGTCGTTTTACGGCGCAGCCCACTAAAATTTAGGTCAATTGACCTAGATAGGGGCACGTTCTCCAATGACCCTATAAATAGGGAGATATTTCCCCATTTTGGGGACACATTCAATCTTTTATTACTCCTACATTCTCTCACATCAGAGAAACACCTGAGCTTGGAATCCAAGCAGATCCCCACCTAAATTTTCGTACTCTTTATTCCTTTTCAAGTTACTAACTTGATCGTTGGAGGCGGAGCTCCTACCACCCGGAGTCTCCGTAGTTTTGCAGGTACAACTCAGTCGGATTAGACTTCGTGACGTAACTCTCCCGAGGGACAAAAACACCCAAAACAATACTAATGTTACCGATACAGTACGGTGGCTTGCGTACGGTCCTAGGGATGATGTCCGTTCATTTGAGGGATATGACATCAATGGGTACACTTTTTGGATCGAGGGTCGTGATTTGAAATCTTCCTCCACCCAAAACAGTGGTGTAACTCTTGTGGCATCGTCAAGGGAGTTTGCAAGTTCTAAGGATAAATCACCTACCAATGCAGAGTTGTCAGACTATGGTCGAATTCAAGAAATATGGGAGCTTGATTATTGTGACTTCACGGTTGCTTTTTTCAAGTTTAAGTGGGTTGATAATATCAGGCGTAACGTCAAATATGAGGACTTTACTCTTGTACATCTTGGCCACTTGAATGATAGTGCGGAACCATTTATCCTTGCATCTCAAGCTAAGCAAGTGTTCTACGTAACTGACCCAATGGATTCAAAATGGTCTATAGTGCTAGCTAGAAAAAGAAGAATCCTAGGCATTGGAGATGTTGAGGATGAGTAAGAATATGATGCGTTTGATGATTCAGCACCTTTCACTGTTACTAGACCTGTTGTACTAAATGACATAGACAACGAAGCAGGTTATATGCGATCAGACCACAACGAAGGAATTTCAGATTGAGGTAGTTTGATTAAAAGTTAGTAATGGTTTCATTGCAAATATAGTTTAGTTATCATGTATATAGGAGCATAAGTAGGCGAAAATGACATATTTGTAGTTTTAAATTGCCTAAGTGTAGGCTTGACGATTTTGAAATTTCAGCTAAACGTGCAGCGCCTATTGAAAATACAACACGTGAGATTGTTGGTGACAACCCGACTCCTGAAAGTCATGGGCAAGGACAAGATGAAAACAAAACAGGTGGTGGAGGGGGGGGGGGAAAGGCACCGGCTCAAAGAAAAAGAAGGGGTCCGACGAGAAGCTTTAAGAAACCGGACGGTCCCATGGTCTTGAAGTATGACAACAACGGCCAACCCGGGCCCAAATGGCGTCGACAATATGCTAATCAAGTTGGCTTATAAGCGCGGAAAATCCCCATTACACTTGTAATGCGGCAAATACCTCCGGGTTTGATTCAAACATTTTGGGATGATACAAGGGTAAGTGTGTTTTTGGCACATTTAGACAATTTAAGATACCTTAACCTTATGGTTTTTACTAAATAGAAACTAATAATCGGTTTTAATTTGTGTATGTAGAGGCTGTTTTCTATTCCTAATGATCTCGAGAAGAGAAGGGTGTTTAAATCTTTATTAGCGGAAAGATTCAGAGGCTTTAAGACCAATTTGACTAATGGGTGGATCTACAAGAATAAGAAGAACTCAAAGAAGAAGAATGCTGATGAGGATGACCTTCTCCCGTGGCAAACATGGCCGACCGTGTCAAAAGATGATTGGGAAGAGATCGTTAGAATGAAGACTCAAAAGAAAACCATTGTAAGTTTGTGTGAATCGATCTCAATTGAATAATAGCTTGACTCTTTTTGTAGCAATGATACTAACATTTTTATTTTTGTAGGAACTTCGAGAGCAAAATAAAAAGAATGCAGAAAAGAAGGAATACGTCCATCGTATGGGTCCTAAGACTTTTGGTGAAAAGAGACCTGAGTGGGTCGATTCGGGTTTATACCCTAAATTGCTTCTAGTGGCATCGAAGGAACCCTCTAGTTCCACGATCACTACATTGGTGAGTCGTGCCGGTTATTTCTTTTGTTCTCTCCATACGTTTGATAAGGAAACCGAAAAATGGGTCATCAAGGGTTCGGAAGCCAAACAACTGGCAGATAAGCTGTAAGTTACCTATGAATTGTTGAATTTAAGTCACTTTTGCATTTAAATCATTGTACAAACCGTTAACTGTTTTATTGACCTCATTTTTCCTTATGCTATAGCTTGAGCATACTCAAGAACTGGTGGAGGGCAAATTTGAACCAAGTGTAGAGAATGACCCTTTCACCGTGGCTTTGGGAAGTCCTGATCAGTGGCCATTTGGCCCACTTTTCTACTTCGTTTCTTCCCCGATTGAGCCCTTTGCTTGCCCTTTTTCCTCTATTTTAGCTTAGTTTTGTTATTATTGAGCATATTTGCTACTTGGAGTGGTTTTGAGTCATTTTTGGCTCATTTCCTAAGGTTTTATTCCCTCTCCTTTAACCCATTTCAATTTGCTCCTATTAGAACCTTTCCTATGATTTGTGTTTTCCATCTTACAGGTCCTCCCGTGGCTAAGAAAGCAAGGATTGGATGCAAGGATTAGGCATGCTTTGGAGTCAAAGGGATTGGAGCATTAGAGCCCAAAATATGAAGGAAAGAAGAGTTCAGAGCGGGCGCTCTGTATTCCTTGCTGCAGAAAAACCAAGTACCCAACCCTCAGAGCGGGCGCTCTAATGTTGAAGCGGGCGCTCTAGCTCCCAGAATAATCAGAGCATTTTCTGCGAGACTTCAGAGCGGGCGCTCTGGCCTTAGAGCGGGCGCTCCGTGTTCCCCTGACCGATTTGAACTCTGCTACACGCGTAGGCCGACGTCTCTAATTATTTTACTCTGCACGTGATGCCTAAAATTTTGGGCCTTGATTTGGGTTAGGTTTTAGAGGAGGGTATAAATACCTCTCTTCCTTGTAATTGGGAGGAGAGAGGTATGTAGAGAGAGAAATATTAGAAAATCAGATTTCAGCTTATTGTTTTTTCTTCTTTCTTTTGCACTTTAGATTAGTTAGGGTTTAGTTCCTCATTAGATCTAAAACACTACTCTTTGTTACTCTCTTTCATTTTCAATCCAAGATTAAAACTTTTGGTATTATTTCTATCCCTACTCTTTATTTATTGCTTTATTTATCTATTTTAATTAGTTTTAGCTTATTTTTAGTTGTTATTTCAAGTCAATAGAATAGTTTAATATCTTAGTTGCCTCCTTGTTTAAACTTGCAATTTCTGGTTTTGATCCTTTATTTTCTTGCTATTAGTATAATATTATCCTTATTTGCTTAGATTTCATGCTATTTAGAATAGATTACAAGTAGACTTAACATATTCTCTTCAAAGTTAACTTCTTTAGTAAAGTTTAATCATCCTATTTTCTGGTTTTAGCCATGTTTCTCTCATTAAACTTAGTTTTTGCTTTTGTTAATGTTCTTGTGTGCTTTGGTATGACCCTTCCTTCTCTAGGCTAGGTTTCTAGCTAGGGGAGGGGGAAATGATGAACTAATGATGAAATGAATGATATGTGGTGCAAGATTGGGTAGATTGAGAAGTTTTGCAATTGATTCCAACCTAGGTTTTAGTTGTTAGGATTTAGAGATTGATCACCTCTAAGACCCTATTTTGTGTTGCATGCTAGTTGCGCGAGAGTGAGCTTGTATGTGATGATGACTAGGTTAGGGATGACCTCGACCACCGAGGCGGGGTTGGGTAGGCGGTGTTTAGGTGAGCCCGAGAGGGAATCCTAGATGTTGGACCATAGGCCCCAATTGTTTGGTTGACCAATTGAACCATTCTTGTTGCCTCTAATTGTTGAAATCATTGTTAGTTAGGAATTCTCCCCTATCCCCTAGTGTTTGCTATTCCTTGATTTTCGAAGTTTTATACCTCTGCTTGTTGCTTGTTAATTTAGTTCTTAGTTTATTTGTTTCCCTAGTAGCTATAGATAAATCCATCAAAAATTTATTCATCCCTTTTCAATTGACTTATAAGTGATCTAAGCAAGAGACGTTTGACCTTCCCTGAGGATTCGACCCCTCTTCCACTATGCTACCTTTGGTTAGTTTAGGACGTGGGTTTTCTTTTTATTCTTGACTCGACCTTTAGGAACTAACGACACCTAGGGGGCCGATCAAGTTTTGGCGCCGTTGCCGGGGAATGGCAACATTGTTTATTGCTTAGTTATCTTGTTTTTCAATTGTTTTCTACTTCTATCCTTCTATTTTTCATTTATTTCTCCGTTGTTGTCATTCTCTAATTGTCTGTTTAGCTGTGTTGAATGCTTAGAAGATCACAGGGACCACCTACTCACGACCTCGATCTCGACATTGACCGCACTCTAAGGCGAGTGAGGAGACTATTTGTTGAACAAACGGGTGAGGAGGAGGAGTTCTTTGATTCTTCTAGTGATATTTCTTCAGACATGGGGGATGCCAATGGCGCTCTTTTTGGTGACTTTGGTAATCCGGGTAGTCATGAATTGCAATGTGGGATTCTACTTCCTACAACGGAAACAAATTTCACTATCCACCCGCACTACACTCAAATGGTGCGTGGAGATCAATTTTCTGGAGCAGCTCATGAAGATCCGATAGAGCATTTGGACAAATTTCTCGAGACATGTGCTTTACTCCAAACCAACCAAGTCACCCAAGAATACATCCGGATGCACCTTTTTCGGTATTCGCTCACAGGCAAGGCTTATAGGTGGCTCAAAAACCTAAAGCCCGGCTCGTTGGCCTCATGGAGAGACACGGCCAAAGCTTTCTTGAACAAGTTCATTCCCGAAGACAAATCAACCGAATTGAGGCAGAAAATTTCATCATTTAGGCAAGAAAGGTATGAATCTTTGGGGGAAGCTTGGGACCGGTTTAAAGAGTATGTGAGAGCTTTCCCCCACAATGAGTTTGACAAGCAACTTCTCATCAAGTTCTTCTATGATGGTCTTGACGACATACCCAAGCAAAATTTGAATTCCGGATGTGGTGGACATATTAGCAAGGTGCCTCAAGCTCAATTGGAGGACACCATAGAGGAAGTTGTGAGGTACTATTCTACGAGTGGTGGAAGAAGAAGAGGTGAAGAGAGAGCTTCGGGCAAATTCGAGCTTGATCAAGGTTCACTCAAGGCTCTTATGGAACAAGTCATTGACAAGAAGCTGGGAAATAGCCAAGGGTCTTCATCTTCCTCCACCAATCAAGTACACTCTTTCTCTTGTGAGAATTGTGGGGGTACCAACCATGATATATCATATTGTGGTGGTCGAGACCCCGAACATGTAGCGGCAATGGGGTACATGAACAATCAACGTGATAATTGGAGAGCCCCCAATGCCAATTATGGTAATAGATTTCAAGATGCAAGTGGCCCAAGCCACAACACGGGTGAAATGGCTCCCTTTCCAAATCCAAATGCTAGCAATCACCCTAGAGCACCATTCAAGCAAGGACCACCCAACCAATTTCAAAATTTCCAACCCAACCCTTCCATGCAAAATGATCCTAATCAACAAATGCTCATGGAAACTCTCAATAGAATCCAATCAAGCCTATCCGCCATGGATCAAAGAATAACCAATAGTGAGCGAAAAGCGGATCAAAGGCATCAAGAGGTCACCGCACATCAAAAGATGATGGATAATCAAGTGGCTCAACTCGCCGAGAGGGTGACCAATCTAGCCAATGAGAAGCTCCCGGGCCAACCTACTACCAACCCGGCTACCACCCATCATATCAAAGTTATCTCTCTTAGGTCCGGAAAGTCTTATGAGGGGCCTAGGAGTGATCAATCGGAGCACAACAAGGAGGGTGAAGAGCAAGTGGTTGAAGAGGTCAATGGAGATAGCCAAGGTCAAATAATTGACAATAGTGTTGAAGGAAGCATTGAGAAGAAGAAGGGTGAAGGTAGTGAAAAGAGCAAGGAAGTTGGGAAAGACAAGCAACCATCAACATCTTATCAACCATCAAGGTTTGAACCACCACCGCCTTATCCCGAGAGGATTGTTGAGAGGAGATTGAATGACAAGTACAACAAGTTTATGGCTATGCTCAAGTCACTTCACATCAACATTCCATTCCTTGAAGCCATGACTCAAATGCCACCCTATGCAAAATTCCTCAAGGAACTCCTCTCCAACAAAAAGAAGCTAAGTGATGAGTGTATTACTCTTCCTCATCAAGTTAGTGCCCTAGTGCAAAGAACCTTGCCTACCAAGCAATGTGATCCGGGAAGCTTCACTCTTCCGGTCAAGATTGGTGATATGGAGACCACGGGTGCACTAGCCGATCTTGGGGCAAGTGTGAGCCTCATGCCACTATCCATTGCAAAGAAGCTCAAGTTCGAGATGATACCTTCAAGAAAGGTGATTCAATTAGCCGACCGGTCCACAAAATTCCCATGCGGTGAGTTAGAAGACGTTCCTATCAAGATTGGGAATTTGTTTGTGCCTTGCGATTTTGTGGTGATGGATATGGAGGAGGACCCTCATACTCCTCTTATCCTTGGAAGAGAGGCACTCAAGACCATAGGAGCGGTCGTCAATTGCAAAGATAATACCATTACATGTGAGGTGGCCAATGAGAAGTACAAGTTTGAATTCTCAAAGACTTTGAAGCAACCTATGGTAGAGAAGATTTGGCGGGTGGACTTGGTGGACTCCGAACTTGATGAATTGGTGAAGTCTCATGAGGTAATTAAAGACAAGGGTGATGAAGACCTCCCATGTGAGGAGGTGGGTGAAGGAGAATCTTTGTGTGCCTTGGAGGTTGAAAGCCTTGAAGGTGAAACTCATCCCGAGACTCAAGGAGCCGTGGATGAGCTCCCATCGATCCAAAGTGAGTCTAAGGAGGAGAGTTCCACGCCTCCTCCCAAGGTAGAACTAAAACCCCTCCCTCCTTCTCTCAAATATGCTTATTTGGATGATGATTGCTTACATCCTATTATTGTCAATGCTAACCTCGATGACACCTCATTGCAAAAATTAATTGAGATTTTAAAAAAATATAGGAGTGTTATCGGGTATAGCATTGATGATATTAAGGGGATTAGCCCTAGCTTGTGTATGCATCGCATTCATCTTGAGGATGATCATGCCTCTTCCATTGAACCTCAAAGGCGGTTGAATCCGACTTTGAAGGAAGTGGTTAAGAAGGAAATCCTCAAACTACGTGAAGCGGGATCATTTATGCTATCTCCGATAGCAAATGGGTGAGCCCGGTTCATGTGGTTCCCAAAAAGGGAGGCATGACCATCATACAAGATGACAAGGGGAATGATATCTCCACCCGCACTGTCACGGGGTGGAGAATGTGCATTGACTATAGGAGGCTTAATAAAGCCACTAGAAAAGATCATTTCCCCTTGCCATTTATCGATCAAATGTTGGAAAGGTTGGTGAAGCATTCACACTATTGTTTTCTTGATGGTTATTCGGGTTTCTTTCAAATCCCAATTCACCCGGATGACCAACATAAAACAACCTTCACTTGTCCATTTGGGACATTTGCCTACTGAAGGATGCCCTTCGGATTGTGCAATGCCCCATTGACTTTCCAACGATGTATGACAGCAATCTTTTCTGATATGATCGAAAATGCAATAGAAGTTTTCATGGATGATTTCAGTGTTTGTGGTTCGTCTTTTGACCTATGCTTGCACAATCTCGAAAAGGTTTTAAAGAGGTGTCAAGAGACGAACCTTGTGTTGAATTGGGAAAAGTGCATTTTATGGTCGAGGAGGGCATTGTCCTCGGGCATAAAGTGTCCATTAATGGTATTGAGGTAGACCCGGCAAAGGTCTCGGCGATAGAAAAGCTACCCCCACCATCATCGGTGACCGGGGTACGTGCCTTCTTGGGGCACGCCGGCTTCTATCGCCGATTTATCAAAGATTTTGCACAAATAGCGAGACCTTTGACGAGTTTACTTCAAAAAGAGGTGGAGTTCAAATTCGATGATGCTTGCACTAAGGCATTTGAAACCTTGAAAAATGCTTTAGTGAATGCGCCTATAGTGCAAGCACCGAATTGGGAACTCCCGTTTGAACTAATGTGTGACGCGAGTGATAATGCAGTTGGAGCAGTCCTTGGGCAAAGGAAAGAAAAGAAATTGAATGTGATCTCTTATGCAAGCCGGACTTTAGATACGGCACAAAAGAATTACACCACCACGGAGAAGGAAATGTTGGCGGTGGTCTTCGCTTTTGACAAGTTTAGACCCTATTTGGTGTGCAACAAGGCCATTGTCTACACCGATCACTCCGCGGTGAAGTATTTAATGAGAAAAAAGGATGCTAAGCCGCGTCTAATCCGATGGGTCCTTCTCTTACAAGAATTTGACATTGAAATACGGGATAAGAAAGGAAGTGAGAACCTAGTGGCTGACCACCTCTCAAGGTTGCCGTTAGACCACCCTTCTTACCTTGACAAAGAGGATCCCATCGATGATGAGCTTCGAGATGACTCTCTTATGGCGATCGTTACCAACACCATCCCTTGGTTCGCTGATATTGCAAATTATTTAGCAAGCGGGGTGGTACCTCATGACTATGATGCTCGACAAAGGAAGAGGTTCTTCAAGGAAGTTAAGAGGTATTTTTGGGATGATCCAAGGTTGTACAAGAAGTGTAGTGACGGTTTGTTCCGGAAATGTGTGGCAAATCATGAGATGGAAGGTATTATGGAACATTGTCATTCACTACCTTGTGGAGGTCATGGAGGTGTCAACAAGACCGTGGCAAGGATCCTAGGTTGCAAGCTTTGGTGGCCAACTATGCGCAAAGATGTTCACAAGTTCATCCTTCGATGTGACCGATGCCAAAGGATGGGAGGAATCACAAAGAGAAATGAAATGCCGCAACAATCAATCTTAGAAGTTGATCCATTTGATGTATGGGGAGTGGACTTCATGGGTCCGTTTGTCTCCTCATGTGGAATTTGTATATCCTTGTGGCTGTGGATTATGTGACTAAATGGGTGGAAGCAATACCATCACCCACAAATGACCACAAGGTAGTGTTGAAGTTGCTCAAGAAGATCATCTTTCCTAGATTTGGGGTGCCACGGTGCCTAATTAGTGATGGCGGATCTCATTTCGCCAAGAAACAACTCGAAGCACTTTTGAAGAAATATGGGGTACATCATAAGGTTGGACTCCCTTACCATCCACAAACCCAAGGGCAAGTGGAGGTGCCCAACAGAGAAATTAAGAGTTTGCTCGAGAGGATGGTCAACAAGTCTAGAAAAGATTGGTCCCTAAGACTGGATGATGTACTATGGGCCTTACGGACCGCTTACAAGACACCGATTGCACCACGCCATATCGACTTGTCTATGGTAAGGGATGCCACCTTCCGGTGGAATTGGAGTACAAGGCATGGTGGGCTGTAAAGGAACTCAACATGGACCTTCACTAGGCCGGAGAAAAGAGGTTACTCAAGCTCAACGAGTTGGAAGAGTTGAGGTATGATGCTTATGAGAGCTCTAGACTCTACAAAGAACAAACCAAGAGGTGGCACGACAAAAGGATTCGAGATCGTGACTTCGAGGTGGGTAAACAAGGTTCTTCTCTTCAACTCACGTCTCCGACTCTTTCCCGGGAAGCTCAAGTCCAAATGGGTGGGGCCGTTTACAATCACCAAAGTAACCCCCTATGGCTCGTTCGAATTGGAAAAATCATGAAGATGGGAGCCGGTTCATGGTGAATGGGCAACGGATCAAAAGATACTATGATGAAGGAGATATTGGAAAGATCGGTTGCCTAATGCTTGGGACGGTCCACACCGTTCCTCCCCCTTAGCTTTATTGCTCGTGACGTAACGTCAAGCTAGGACGTTAAACTAGCATGCTTTGTAGTATATTGTGAATATTTGTCTTTAAAACTATCTCTTTAGTTACTTTTTGTTTTAAGTACTTTGCAAAAATCCGGAGGATTTTTCCCCAAAGAGGGATGGTTTATGTTGGTTATCGTTAGCCAAAATGCTATAAACCGAAGGCACGACCTCTTGGCTCAACCAATCAATGGTTGAGTCGGGTACTTAGGTCGCATCCTATAGAAGTACTAACGATTTTGGTTTGAGTGATATTTGAGTGTTTGCAGGTTTGGGAAATAATGCTTTTAAAGCCAAAAATCCGACAGTCTAGAGCGGGCGCTCTAAACATAGGGCGGGCGCTCTGCATCATTGGAATTATTCAGAATACTTGAGGCCAAAATCCGAGAATTTAGAGCGGGCGCTCTGGTGTAGAGCGGGCGCTCTGATTTTAAGGGGGCTAAGGAAGGAAAATTTCGAGAATTTAGAGCGGGCGCTCTGGGTGTAGAGCGGGCGCTTTGAAGGTCCCTCAGAAATTCTACATTTTTGGTGCTAAAATCCGAGAAGCTAGAGCGGGCGCTCTGGTCAGAGAGCGGGAGCTCTGAGTTTTGGGTGAAAAATTGACTAAAGTGTGGGAAAATTGCGCAGCTTTAGAGCGGGCGCCCTGGTCTTAGAGCGGGCGCTTTGATTTTCAACCCAGAAACCTGATTTTTCAGCGAAATGTTAGAGCGGCCGCTCTACCCTTAGAGCGCCCGCTCCGACCCTCATTTCAGACTTTGCGTTTTATCCCCTTTTAATTTTGAGCACCCAAATTCTCACCTCAAACTCCCTATCCCTATCCCTTCTCTCACCTCAAACTCCCTCAACTTCTTCCTCCATAACCAAACCTTCATCTCCTCCAAATCTCCACCTTCCAACTACGAATTCCTCTAAAATTCACAAATTATTCATCCCCTATCTCCAAAAATCATACATCTCCATCAAGAATTCAGCACCTAGTCCGGATTTCATCAAGAATTGAAGCGGGTTCTACCGGGTTCGCGTCGGGCCAAGTCGGGTTCTTCTTCAATTTCAACTCTAGGCTAATTTGTCTCCAATTGTTGGTATAATCCTACTCTTACTAAGTTAATTTTCCCTATTTCTTTGGATATTTGCTTATTAAGGTTGGCTTAATTGGAGAATTGATGGTGAATGAATGGTTTTGTGTTTTATGTGGTGAAAATTTGTTGTGAATTGTAGTGTGTTGTTTGTTGTGGTGCTTGGCAAGGGAAAATTATTGTGGATTTTTGCTAGGTTTTGGTTTGTAGAAAGTTTTGGTTTTAGAATTGGTGGTTGTGCAAAGTTTTGGAGAGTTTTGTTTTTGTGTCATTGTGTAGAATTGTTGGAAATTGTTGGGTTGTTGTGGTGTGTTGCTTTGGAAAATTTCTATATTGTTGTTGTAAGAAATGGCTGGTGGTTCAAAGAGGCAAAGAGCCTAACCAAGGAGTGGTAATGTAGGAGAAAGTAGTGTGCCGGTAGTAGTGGTGGGCATGCTCAACCCACTCAATTCAACATTACCCTGCCACATGCGGCCCAAAGGAACAAATTGGCCGCATTGGATAGGAGGGCAATTAATCCAACTCTCTTCTATTCCCAACACGACTGTTATATGATTGGAATAGACGAGAAGGTTAGGGAGCTTGCAGTGAATCTGGGTTTGATGCGTTCTTGGATTGTAGATTGCCAAATGATTACATCACCGCAGATACTTCCTACTACTACCCCACCCAACCGCCTCTAACTTACCGCCCCCTAACATTGGAGTTTCTTGCTAGCTTCGAGTTAAATCAAGAGGAGGGTATGGAAGGCATTGATGCATTCAAAGTAAAATTCTGGTTGTTCAACAAAGGCCGCCACATTACCCTCCGTGCTTTCAATGAACTATTTGGTTGGACCCAAATGCTCGAATCTTGGATACCTCCGGACTTGACGGTCAAGGTTATATAGAGGGGTACAATCCGCAAGAATTTTGGGCCCGAATCACGAGTGGGGCTAGAGAATTCCAATCAAAACTCCTCCAAGGCCTCAGAGATCCACCATGCCGCCTTGCGGTACTTTCACCGGATGCTTGCATATATTTTCTTCTCCAGAAAAGATCTAGGTAAAATGAGCGATCAAGAGTTATATCTTCTTTGGAGAGCTACCGAGGGTGCGCTTCTTTACCCACCTACCACCCCGGAGCACAAGATCAATCTAGGGTATCTGTTTGCCAAGAGATGTAAGGCAATAAGGGGACTCCCCCCTCTTGACTGGTCCTATCTTTATGGGAGGGATGGTCACGTATATCGCCTTCAAGTACAGATACAAGACCCAGCTGCAGCAGATGGAGAGCTTGAACATGGCAGCCGAATTGAACATAGAGAAGATGAAAAGAATGCAATTCATTTCGGATTCCACGGGAGTCACGGGTAAGGCCTTCATTTGGCGGATCCGAGACGTCCCTTGGTGCTACATGCCATGTCCGTTCATGATGAATCCGCCCCGGAACTGAGTTACCATGGCAA
>NW_018743543.1:0-23898 GCF_001683475.1 Chenopodium quinoa | reverse complement strand
TTTACTTTCATTTGATTCAATTAGCTTGTAGAATGTATTTCACTTTCATTTGATTCAAATAGCTTTGTTTGAATGTGTTTGAGTTTCATTTGATTCAATTAGCTTTGTAGAATGTATTTGACTTTCATTTTATTCAAATAGCTTTGTTTGAATGTGTTGAATTTCATTTGATTCAATTTGCTTTTTTGCATTTCACTTTAATTTGATTTATATAGCTTTGTTTGAATGTGATTTTTGACTTTCATTTGAAATTAAATTAAGCTTTTATTTGAATAGTGATTTTGACTTTCATTTGATTCAAAAGGCTTTGTTTGAATGTGTTTGACTTTCATTTGATTCAAATTAGCTTTGTAGAATGTATTTACTTTCATTTGATTCAATTAGCTTTGTTTGAATGTATTTGACTTCTTCATTTGTAGTTCAAATTAATCTTTGTTTGAATGTGTTTGACTTTCATTTGATTCAATTTGCTTTGTAGAATGTATTTGACTTTCATTTGATTCAAATAGCTTTGTTTGAATGTGTTTGACTTTCATTTGATTCAATTAGCTTTTTAGAATGTATTTGACTTTCATTTGATTAAAATAGCTTTGTTTGAATGTGTTTGACTTTCATTTGATTTCAAATTAGCTTTGTATTGAATGTGTTTTGACTTTTCATTTGATTTCAATTAGCTTTGTTTGAATGTATTTGACTCTCATTTGAATTAAAAAGCTTTGTTTGAATGGTTTGACTTTTCATTTGATTCAATTAGCTTTTTTGAATGTTTTGACTTTTCATTTGATTCATTAGCTTTGTAGAATGATTTGACTTTCATTTGATTCAAATAGCTTTGTTTGAATGTGTTTGACTTCATTTGATTCAATTAGCTTGTAGAATGTATTTGACTGTTCATTTGATTCAAATAGCTTTGTTTGAATGTGTTTGAACATTTCATTTGAATTTCAATTTGCTTTTTGTGTAGAAATGTATTTGACTTTCATGTTGATTCATAGATAAGCTTTGTTTGAATGTGTTTGACTTTCATTTGATTCAATTAGCTTTGTATGAATGTATTTGACTTTCATTTGATTTCAATTAGCTTTGTATTGAATGTATTTGACTTTCATTTGATTCAAATTAGCTTTTTTTTGAAATGTTTGACTTTCATTTGATTCAATTAGCTTTTTAGAATGTATTTGACTTTCATTTTAATTTCAATATAGCTTATGTTTGAATGTGTTTGACTTTCATTTGATTCAATTAGCTTTGTGTAGAATGTATTTGACTTTCCATTTGATTCAATTAGCTTTGTTTGAATGTGTTTGACATTTTAATTCAAATAGCTTTGTAGAATGTATTTGACTTTCATTTATTTAATTAGCTTTGTTGAATGTTTTGACTTTCATTTATTAAAAGTTTTTTTTGATGTTTTTCTTTCATTTGAATTCAAATAACTTTGTTTGAATGTGTTTGACTTTCATTTGATTCAATTGCTTTGTAGAATGTATTTGACTTTCATTTTTAAATAGCTTTGTTTGAATGTGTTGACTTTCATTTGATTCAATTAGCTTTGTAGAATGTATTTGACTTCATTTGATTCAAATAGCTTTGTTTGAATGTGTTTGAACTTTCATTTGATTCAATTAGCTTTGTTTGAATGTGTTTGACTTTCATTTGATTCAATTAGCTTTGTAGAATGTATTTGACTTTCATTTGATTCAAATAGCTTTGTTTGAATGTGTTTGACTTTCATTTGATTCAATTAGCTTTGTGAATGTGTTTGACTTCATTTGATTCAAATTCTTTGTTTGAATGTGTTTGATTTCATTTAATTCGATTTCTTTGTTATGTATATGTGTTTTGGGGTTTTCTGATGTCCTGCGGGAGAGCTACAATTCCGAGACTGGAACCGGACGCCTGTACCTGCAAAATAACGGAGACTCCTGAGAGCTCCGCCTCCAACGGTCAAGTTAGTACCTGATTAAGGAGTAATTAATACAGAAATTAAAGTAATAAGGTCTCTCTAGGTGAGAGTATTTAATGTAGGTAATCTGCTTTGCTAGCGAGATCAGCCGGTTATTAGTGTGTTCCGTAATGTTTCTCCTCCGTTCCGTTAATTATTCGGTCCTTGATTAATGAGGATTAATCGAGTATTTATAGCCTTGGGAAGCGTGCAACTCTCTAGGTTTAAGGTAAACCTAGGGCCGATCGGGCTTCTAGACTGAAATGGGCCTTGATGGCCGGTTGTCCCATTTGGCATGGGTGGACACGTGGCGTGTCTTAAGTGGTCCGTGGAGGACGCGTGGCGGAACCTGGTTGGTCCACTTGTCAAACGGCGCTTGGTGGATAAAAATCCCCTAATCATTTGCCCTCACAGGTGGCACGCGACTGGTCACGTGTCGCCTGTGACAGGGTCGCACGGTGACAGGCGACGGCCCGTTACAGGTGTCACCTTGCAGACGGCCGGGAGACTCTCCCGCCCAAATTTGAATTCGGAAGCGACCCTTCGCCTTCTCATTTTGCCTATAAAAGGAAGTGCTGACTTCGGTCATTTTCACATTTGAGAATTTTTGCGAGAACATTCGGACCCCTGAACTTGCTCTGACATTTTCGGACTTTTTCTGCCTACCGCCTGTTCTGACAAGCCGACTGACCCGAACTTTCAGGACTTCATCAACTGTCATCCGTTCAGGTAACTCAGTTCTCTTACTCTTAATTTTCTTTTTATTTTTTGAAATGGCACCATGGAAGCACACGACACGCCCTAAGTTAGTGATCAGCCGGTCACCGGGGACGGCTGAATCTAGGACTAGGAGTGCCGCCTGCCCTTTTCTGGACCCATCTTTGCCCTTTATACAAAGTCCGACTGAATCTGTGTCTATGCAGAACGTGATGGCCAGAACAAAAAAGACTGCTAGAATATCAAACTCAGACGGCTCCTCCCAAAGGGTACTCCTTAGCGAAACATCTGACCAGGCGCCAGATGTGGAACGAGGCGACTGTCAAGCTGACAGTTCTGAGAGAGGGACCAAGGTGTTCCCTTCTCATCTAACCGTGGACATGTCTAATTTACCTTCTGCTCCTTCTAAGGGAGAGGAGGCGGGCCCCTCTAGGAGAGGGGAGGAGTCGTCCTCTTCGGACTCGTCAGGGGACGAGTCCGATTCCAGCTCTTCTGACCATAGTTCTTCTGACCATAGTTCTTCTGACTCAGAAGAAAAACATAACCGCCTACAAGAGGCGAGAAGTTCCCATGCAGTGGAGAAGGGGGATAATTGGGCAGAGCCGTCCGCCTCTTACAGAGAGGAAAACACCCCCTACTACTGCAGGGTGCCCCGGGGCCGGATCGCAACCATGCGAGACAACGTGGCGAGCTTTATTGCTAACCACAAAATGAGCCCGGAGTATTTACTGTTTGTGCCGGATCCAGAAGATACTGTCGTCTGGCCGGCTGGTACCAGCTATGGTGACGGCTGTTTTGGCTGCTATGTGGCGGCCATCAAAGCTGGTCTGCGCTTCCCATTACATCCGGCTGTTCAGCGGATTTTAGATGGGTATGATCTGGGGTTATGGCAGTTAGCCCCCAACTCTTGGGTAAACGTACTCGGCTATGTGGCCGGGTGCGAACTGAACGGGGTGGAGCCAAGTTTTGAGGCTTTCGCCCACATGAACTATCTCAGCCGGACCCCTAAGTCGGGAGGTACCGGCTGGTATCAACTAACAAGCCACAGGGGTTACCTCATGACGAGAGGTAAGGCAAACAAATGGAAGGATTGGCGGAACACCTTCCTTATTATCGAGAGTTCAGACACGGAGCTGAACAAACGTTTTAACAAGTGGAACAGGGATCCGCCTCTTCTTGCAGGCGGCCGCAGCATGCCGCCTGTTCCCCCAAAGGCTAAAAGAGAGATCCTAGACAAAGGACTCTTCAAAGTAGAGACTAGGGTGAACTCTACTTCAGGGGTACGAGAGCAAGTACCCCTACACTGCGTCCCGAGCTTCAAGTGGCTCTATGATGAGTACTTCTTGGCCGCCTGTGGCCTCGGCAGTCGGTGCTCTAGAGGTAGCCGGCCTGACGAATACTCTGTTTTCTCACGCCTTGTTTACTTGGGATTTTTACTAACTTTGCTGTTTATTTCTTTCAGCCGACGCCATGAGTAAAATAACAGCATCTAAGACTGCGGCGGCCATGCTGCGGGTTTCGCTAATGAAGCAGTCGTACGCCGACTCCCCCAGCAAGGAGGCACCCTTGGTAAGCTTTGAAAACTCTTCCCCTTTAAGTTGTATTATGCATATACTAACTCTTTTTGTTTTCAGTCTGGCACTCCAAGGGCTTCTTCCTCGCAACAGCCGGACCCCAAGGCCCGGAGAACGACTGTTGCAAGCTCTCCTGGGTCTTCCAGGAAAACAGTGGCGGCTGAGAAGCAGCCGGCCACTTCTTCAAAAACCCAGGCGGGGCCGCCTAGATGTATGGACACTTGCTTGTAAAAACTCACTCTTGCTTCCTTCTTGATTAGGTCTAACTTGTTTTTCCTTCTGCTTAATGCAGCCGGCCCCCAGGGACTTGACTTGGTTGAGGTAGCCAAGTCAATGGTTAAAGTAGTTCCTCCCTCTGACAGGGAGGCGGTCAAGGGTGCCGGCACCCTTGACCTCGATGGAATTTCGGGGATCCTAGCTGAGGTATACCCTTTTGAAGTTCCAGGACGCCTGTTAACCCTTTTGATTGGAAACTGACGCCTGTTTTTCTTTGTACTTAGGCCCTGCTCCGAGTCAACAGCCTTCGCAAGCCGATTGATCGGAAAAACAAAGAGGTAAAGGCCGCAAAGGCTATGGCCGCCTCCAGCTGTGATAAAGCAATGTTTCAAATTGCCCAAAATGAAGTACTGACCATTGATCTTCTTTATTATCAGGCGCAGGCGACCGCCGCTGTTCGGGCTCAGCTAGAGGCGGCCCAAAAGAAGGTTGACGAGCTGGAGGGGACCGTCACCAAATTTAAAGCCGAGCTGAAACCCCTTCGCCAGAAAATGCACTCTTACGAAGCCATGGAGAAATCTTTGGCTAACGTAAAAGAACGCCTGGTGAACCAGGAGAAGAGTCTTACCCAAGAGCTCTCGGACAAGGCCGAGCAAGAAAAACAAGAGCTCGTCCGGGAGATGGTGGAAGACTCCGCCCAAATCCAACGCATGACCTGGGAACGACTGTTCCCCAGTGCCGACTTTGCCTCATGGGAAAGAACGTACCGCCAGTGTTCGGAAATATATAATCAACAGATCCTGGCGGCTGCTGAAGAAGAGGCGATGGACGTTGCGTTGGAGGAGGAAGAGCCGGTTGTGGCGCTTGTGCCACTTGGGGGAAAGGCATCAAAAGATGATGCAGCGAAGGCCGAGTCCAGCAAGAAGAGTGCTGACCAGGCGGCTGCTGCTGATACTGAACTGCCCCCTTCTTAAGCTTTAAGTATATTTTTTCTTTTCACGGCCTGCGTGCCGTTTGCTTTGTAATTACCCGGCCAGGGGCCGGGGTTTTGAATATTCTGCTGGTCTTTTATGGCCGGCTCATTTTAATCAAATTTTTTGTTTTTGTTCAAATTTGTCTAAGTATTTGAAATTTGCTCACTAGACAGACTGTTGTGTATGGCCGAACGTTAAGACAGGTACAAATAGTAAGTATGCCGCCTATGCCCCTGGACGACTGGTTGTCTGTTTCCAGGATAGATGATCAGTCGGCCATTTAATCAATCGGTATTCGAACTCTTTATTCAATTTGACCAAGTAAATAGAATTACCAAGTAGCCAAGGAATTTAAGTAGGAAAACAAGCGGCGGGTACCGGTTGTTTCCCTTTATTGCCAATGTTGGCCTCTAATTTGTTATTTGTTAACCTAGCAAGAGTATTGGTTGAGAGCCTTTGTTTATTAAAAACAAGTGGACGACTCGTACCTTTTAGGCTCAGTACTAAGTTTGAGTGACTATTAAGTTAACATAGGAGTTACTTAGTCTTCGTCACAATCTTGATTGAGTAGTAAAGGTATCAGGCGGCGTAGGCCGGCTAGACCCCTTGATTCACCAATGTTTGTTGGCTATTTACTCAATAGGTTATCCAGTAGGAATAGGGGTTCGAGTGCCCTTGTTTGTATAAAACAGGCGGACGACTCAAACTTTTTAGGTTCCATACCAAATTTGAAGGAGTGACTATGAGTTAACTTTGGAGTTACTCAGTCGCCGTCACTTTTGTTTGAGAAGTAGAGGTACCAGGCGGCGTAGGCCGGCTAGACCCCTTGATTCGCCAATGTTTGTTGGCTATTAACTCAATAGGTACCCCCTGCATTTATCCCAAGTAATACAGGCGGTCATCTGACTCAGATGTCAACTGCTACCACTGGTTTGGTTAGTGATAGAGTTATCCTTGTCTCAAAAACGGCTACGTGGTTGCCCTTTGGGACAGTCGTATAGGTGCCGTGTAATTAGTTTATAGAACAATGTTCCACCCAAAAGGGAGCTGCTCTCTGCGACGAATTTCATCCGAATGGATGCCGCCGGACGCCTGCTATAATGTTGGGACAGGTCGGATTAGTTTTTTAAAAGTTAGATCAGTTGACTAGGCGCCTGGTCTGATCATTCGGCCAGTGGCCTTGGTACGTTTTTGGTGAACGTATGTGCTAAGTAAAAGAAGGGTAGCCGCCTGTTAGTTACAGGATCGGCCAGGCCCTAAACTTTTTAGCTAAGTATTGTGAGTAAAATACTCGAGGGAGAGTAGCCGACTGTAATGGAACAGACGGCATGCCCCTGTAAAGATAAAGAGTGAAACTCAATGGAGAGTAGCCGACTGTAAAGGTACAGACGGCATGCCCCTCGTAATACAAAATTGAATAGTAAGTGCCAACTTTATTAAGTAGCTCTTTACTTTACATCATTCAAAAGAAATATTTCTTAAGGTTATCTACATTCCAAGTTCGAGGCAACGGTTGTCCGTCTGGTGTTTCCAGACGGTAGGTACCGTCCCTGACTTCCGCATAGATTCGGTAGGGTCCTTCCCAGTTGGGAGTTAGTTTGCCAGACTCGTTAGCCCTACCAACTGCTTCCATTTTTCTAAGTACAAAGTCCCCTACTTTGAGTGGACGCCTGTGCACTTTTTTGTTGTATGATCTAGTCATTCTCAGGCGGTAGATTTCATGGCGCAAAACAGCATTGCCCCTCTTTTCAGGAAGTGAGTCTAATGCCAGGCGCATAGCTTCCCAGTTTGCCTCTTCGTCATATAGCATTACTCGAAGAGTCGGCTCGTAGTGTTCTATTGGAAGAACAGCTTCTGCACCATAAGTTAGGAGGAATGGAGTTTCTCCAGTCGCCCCTTTTTCAGTCGTCCTAATGGCCCAAAGAACATGTGGTAGTTCATCTGCCCATAGGCCGCCTGCTCGTTCAATTTTTTTCTTGAGACCGTCTGAGATGATTTTATTAAAGGCTTCTACCTGGCCGTTTGCTTGTGGACGGCCGACAGATGCAAAGTAATGTCCAATTCCTTGGTCTCCCAACCAGCTTTTGAGAACAGGCGTCTCAAATTGGGGACCATTATCAAAAACCATAGACATGGGAACCCCGAACCGAGTGATGACGTTTTTCCAAATGAATGAAATTACATCTTTCGTCTTGATTCCCTTTACAGCCTCCGCCTCTACCCATTTAGTGAAGTAGTCAACGGCAACAAGTATATACCTTCTGCCGCCTGTAGCAGGCGTATATGGACCCAGAATGTCCATGCCCCACTTAGCAAACGGTAGTGGGCTGTGAATGGTAGTGAGGTCAGTAGCCGGACGGTGAATTAATTTGCCAAACCTTTGGCACTTGTCACATTTTTTCACCATCTCCATTGCATCTGCTTCCAAAGTAGGCCAAAAGTAGCCCTGCCGCCTTGCCCTTTGAGCAAGCATCCTACCACCTATATGGGAAGCACAGAAACCAGAGTGAAGATCATCTAGTATCTCTCGTCCCTTTTCAGGAGTAACACACTTTAAGAAGGGTTGAAGGTGCCCCCTCTTGTGCAGTTCCCCCTGTATCATTTCAAAACAGGAGGCTCGTTTTTTCAGTGATGCCGCCTGTTGAGGATCATCCGGCAGTGTACCGTTTGTCAGATATGCCCTGATTGAATCCATCCAGGTTGAGCTTCTGTCTAGAATTCCAATAGGATTTTCCTCGATGCTTCTCTTCTCCATTACTTCCCAAAACACAGTTCGAGGAGTATCGGAGGAGGCGGATGATGCTAATTTCGAGAGTGCATCTGCCTGGTTGTTTTCTGATCTCGGTACTTGGATCAGATGGAAATCCTCAAGGGAGCCGACTGCTTGTCGGACCGCCTGTAAATATTTGATCATGGCCGGATGTGTTGCTTCGTATTCGCCATTGTACTGACTCACTATCAGTTGTGAATCAGAACAGGCGTCTATTTTCCTTGCCCCGGCCGCCTTACACATGCGGATCCCGGCTAGTAAAGCTTCATATTCTGCCTCATTGTTTGAAGCCTGGAAACTGAAGCGTAGAGCATACTCGAACCTGTCGCCCTCTGGAGATTGACATACGACGCCTGCTCCACAACCGTTTGAAGTAGAGCTTCCGTCCACATATACCTTCCAGACTTGGTCTGGAACTTGAGAGTCAGGAGGACGAGTCATCTCTACAATAAAGTCAGCAAAGGCTTGCCCCTTCACTGCTTTTCTAGGCTCGAAAGTAACTTCGAGACTCTGCATTTCTATGGCCCATTTGATCATTCGTCCGGAGGACTCCATGGTGGTAAGGGGCCGTTTGATCGGTTGGTCGGTATACACGACGACTGCATGTGCCAGAAAGTAGGGCTTCAATTTTTTAACAGCCATGAAGAGTGCAAGACCAAATTTCTCCACTAGGGGATACCTCAACTCGGCATTTTTCAGTACGTGACTGACAAAGTAGACCGGAAGTTGACAGCCGTCCCTTTCAGCAAGGAGCACCGCGCTTAACGCATGATCAGAGACGGCCAGGTACATGTAGAGATTTTCTTTGGGCAAAGGGCTGACCAGCCTTGGCAAGGAATGCAAGTGAACCTTTAATTTCTGGAAGGCGGCCTCAGCATCCGGCCCCCATTCAAACCTTGCCTTTTTCTTAATTGCCTGGAAAAAGTATAGGCATTTGTCGCCTGATCGGCTTAGAAATCTTCCCAAGGCCGCCAGACAACCTGTTAACTTCTGAACCTCTCGGACGGTACGAGGCGACTGCATGTCAATGACCGCCTGTACCTTCTCAGGGTTCGCCTCTATTCCTCTCTGGTTGATAAGGAATCCGAGAAATTTCCCAGACTCAACTCCAAATACACATTTCTTGGGATTGAGCATGACATGGTGCCGCCTGAGTGTGGCGAAAGTTTCTCGGAGGTCCGTCAGATGATCTTTCTGAAGTTTAGTCTTAACAATCATATCATCAATGTATGCCTCGACGTTTCTCCCAATCTGATCAAAGAACACTGTGTTTATCATTCGTTGGAATGTAGCCGGGGCATTCTTAAGACCAAACGGCATGACCGTATAACAGTATAATCCCTGATCAGTGACGAAGGCCGTCTTCTCCTGATCTTTCTTCCACAAAGGAATTTGATGAAAACCAGAATAGGCGTCCATAAAACTCATCAAGGCATGGCCGGCTGTTGAGTCGACCAGGTTATCAATTTTGGGCAGAGGGTAACTGTCTTTGGGACACGCCTTGTTCAAGTCTGTGTAGTCTACACACATTCGCCAGGTGCCATTCGGCTTTTTAACAAGTACCACATTTGCAACCCAATCTGGGAAGTAACATTGCCGAATGAACCCTGCATCAAGTAATTTTTTGACTTCGGCGGCGGCCGCCTGACCTCTTTCTTCACCATGGTTCCGCTTCTTTTGCCGTACCGGCTTCTTTTTCGGATCCACAGCGAGTTTGTGTACTGCCAGATCAGGACTAATGCCTGGCATTTCATGGACTTCAAATGCAAAGATGTCCTTGTATTCTTTCAACAGGTTGTGAAAGTCATCACCAAGGTTTCTCAGAGCAGTCGTCCCAACTTTGACTGTTCGGTCAGGGCGGGAGTCGTCTAATATCAGGTCCGTATGCTCACCAGCCGGCTGAGGGCGGAACTCATCCGGCCGGTCCTCTGCCAATGATTGCTATTTTCTTGCCTTTCTGGCGGACTCTGTCTGGGACGCCTTTCTTTTTCTGTCGCCTGTTTCTTGAACAGGCGCACTTTCCTTGACATTGTCAAGGTCTGTTTTTTCTCCACTTGACCCAGTGGCCTTAGCAGTGGGTTTGACATCCGAGAGATAGCACTCTCGGGCCATCCTCTGATCTCCCCTTAGGGAGCCGACTGTTCCATTGTCCCTTTCAAACTTAAGCAGCATAAGTGACGGGATTATAACAGCCTTGGCACTATTCAGGGTTGGGCGACCCAGAATCATGTTGTAGGCAGAGAGTTCCTCTACAACTAGGAATCGGACTACCATGTGTCGTCCTTCCCCTTTTTCGCCCAGGCGGACGGGTAGATCAACTCGTCCCAGTGGGTGGACGACTCCTCCTCCAAACCCTATTAAAGGGTGGGAGGCCGGATGTATGCAGTCCGTCTGATATTTCAGTTTTGACAGACATTTGCTGCTGATGAGATCTGAAGAGCTCCCAGTATCTATGAGGATTCGACCAACTCTCTGGTTGGCCACTTTACATTCAATAACGAGAGGGTCGTCATGCGGCCCCCTTATTCCTCCTAGATCCTCTTCAGTGATGACAATCTCAGGAAATGTATATTTGGACGGTCGTTCTTGGTGAACGGAATTTACATCTAACCGCCTTATATTATCTTTGTTGCCCCTAATAGTGGGGCCGCCTCCTGAGAAGCCGCCTGCAATGGTGTAGACGACTGCATCATCTGTATCGGAACTGTCGGCCTGTTGATTCTTTTTGGCCGACTGCTTTTTTGAGGAAGTATTCCCCGTAGATTTCTTGACATAAGTGTCAAGATCACCTTGATCAGCCAAGCGGTCTAGGTACCGCATGAGACTAATGCAGTCGTTGGTGTGATGACCAATGTCATCATGATAAGCACAGATTTTGTCTTGGTTCCGGTTGCTCGCAGAACCCTTCATGGGGAGCGGTTTCTCAATTGAGAGCCGTCCCTTTATTTCTTTTAGGATAAACTGGTTATCCTTGTTAAACACATACTTTGGGGAGTATGGTTTGAATTCCTTTTTCTTCTTGGCCGGCTGTTTAGAGGAATCAGCCGCCCAGACCCCTTTTCTTTTTTCATCTTTGTTGGACGACTGTTTCTGTCGTCCTTCTCTATTGTCGAACCTCTTCCCGTCCGACTGTTTCATTGTACACAGATCAGTCGCCTGTATATAGGCTTCTGCTTCAATCAAGGCCTCTTGAAGAGTCGCCACCCTTTTTCGAACTAAATCAAATTTGAAGGTAGACCCGTCTTTGAGACCTCTAAAAAAGTCAGTATAAGCTACCTCATCCGGTAACCCTTGAATCTGTATTCTCATCAGGTTGAACCGCCTGATGTAGGAACGAAGCCCCTCCTTTTCACCCTGCTGAATTGTTCCCAAATCAAGGGTCGTTTTCTTCGCAGGGATGTTCATTGCAAAGTTGGAGGCAAATAAGTAAGCAAGCGTCCTGAAACTGTTTACACAACCAGTCGGCAGGTTGCCGAACCATTGCTGTGCAATTCCCTTGAGAGTTGCTGGGAAACACTTGCACCAAGTGGGATCATCCAACCCTTGAAGGTACATCAGGTTGGTGAATGCCATCAGATGGTCTTCCGGGTTAGTAGTGCCATCATAGGCGCCTACTAAAACATTTTTTACTTTGGCCGGCTGAGCGGCTTCAGTAATTTCCTTGGAGAAGGCCGACGGCTGTTCACCAAGTCTAAGCAGCCGTAGCTGCCAGTCCATAGGTTGGACGTTTTTTGCTGCAGGTCCACCAAATGGAGGTGGCTGCATAAAATATTGTTGTTGCGGCACAAATGGCAAATTTGGTACCGCCTGCGCACTATGAAAGCCAGACTGTCGGGAGGTGCCGCCTGACTGACTCTCATGGTACGACTGAGTTGGCCTCATCGAGGCATTTCGCAAACTGTCCTGAAAATTTGAAGTAGAAGCCGACTCTGATAATCGGTCACTCTTCTTCTGCTCTAGCAGGTGCCGAGCATCTGTGAACGTTTGCTTTGACCCATCCGCCTGAATATGACGAACCGGTTTCCTATTTCCCGTAGGATAACGGAGTTTTGTGAAATCAAGAGCAGACGGCTCCCGCTTCTTAGATTTAGGATGGGGAGTCGCCTCTCGCCCTTGAACTGGCTTCCTCTTCAGTGAAGTGGAAGGTTTTTTGGCCGCCTGCTCTTTGACTGAAGCAGGCGGTTTTTTGTTGATCAACTCTTGGATCTCTCCCTTGAATCCCCTCATGAAGGTCATGAGTTCGTTCCTTGTGATGGGAGCAGACCCATCAGTCGGCTGTTGCCGAGCAAGCGGTGCGCCTGCTGGCTCGCTTCCTGTTTGAAGATACTCCCGTTCCCTTATTTCAGTATGACGGGTACGGCGGGCCCTTAGGGTCCCGTCTGGAGCTGTATGAGTTTCAACTTCAAATTCACTTTCGGTATCATGGTCCGACTGAACTTGAGGGTCGTCTAGGGGACGCCTCTCTTCTGGGGTCGGTACAGACTTGGATGCCATCTCTGAAGTACTCTCCCCACAGACGGCGCCAGATGTTTCGGGGTTTTCTGATGTCCTGCGGGAGAGCTACAATTCCGAGACTGGAACCGGACGCCTGTACCTGCAAAATAACGGAGACTCCTGAGAGCTCCGCCTCCAACGGTCAAGTTAGTACCTGATTAAGGAGTAATTAATACAGAAATTAAAGTAATAAGGTCTCTCTAGGTGAGAGTATTTAATGTAGGTAATCTGCTTTGCTAGCGAGATCAGCCGGTTATTAGTGTGTTCCGTAATGTTTCTCCTCCGTTCCGTTAATTATTCGGTCCCTTGATTAATGAGGATTAATCGAGTATTTATAGCCTTGGGAAGCGTGCAACTCTCTAGGTTTAAGGTAAACCTAGGGCCGATCGGGCTTCTAGACTGAAATGGGCCTTGATGGCCGGTTGTCCCATTTGGCATGGGTGGACACGTGGCGTGTCTTAAGTGGTCCGTGGAGGACGCGTGGCGGAACCTGGTTGGTCCACTTGTCAAACGGCGCTTGGTGGATAAAAATCCCCTAATCAACTTTCATTTGATTCAATTAGCTTTGTTTGAATGTGTTTGACTTTCATTTGATTCAATTAGCTTTGTTTGAATGTGTTTGACTTTCATTTGATTCAATTAGCTTTGTTTGAATGTCTTTGACTTTCATTTGATTCGATTAGCTTTGTTGAATGTATTTGACTTTCATTTGATTCAATTAGCTTTGTTTGAATGTGTTTGACTTTCATTTGATTCAATTAGCTTTGTTTGAATGTGTTTGAACTTTAATTTAATTCAATTAGCTTTGTAGAATGTATTAGACTTTTACTTGATTTAATTAGCTTTGTTTTAATGTATTTGACTCTCATTTGATTCAAATAGCAATGGTAGAATGTATTTGACTTTCATTTTATTTAAATAGCTTTGTTTGAATGTGCTTGACTTTCATTTGATTCAATTAGCTTTGTTTGAATGTGTTTGACTTTCATTTGATTCAATTAGCTTTTAGAATGTATTTGACTCTCATTTGATTCAAATAGCTTTGTTTGAATGCTTTTAACTTTCATTTGATTCAATTAGCTTTGTAGAATACATTTCACTTTAATTTAATTTAAACAACTTTGTTTAAATGTGTTTGACTTTCATTTGACTCAAATAGCTTTATTTGATTGCGTTTGACTTTCATATGATACAATTAGCTTTGTAGAACGTATTTGACTTTCATTTGATTCAAATACCTTTGTAGAATGTGTTTGACTTTCATTTAAATTAAAAAGCTTTTTTTTAATGTGTTTGACTTTCATTTGATTTAAAAGGCTTTGTTTGAATGTGTTTGACTTTCATTTGATTCAATTAGCTTTGTAGAATGTATTTTACTTTTATTTGATTTAATTAGCTTTATTTAAATTTATTTGACTCTCATTTGATTCAAATAGCTTTGTTTGAATGTGTTTGACTTTCATTTGATTCAATTAGCTTTGTAGAATGTATTTGACTTTCATTTGATTCGAAATCTTTGTTTGAATGTGTTTGACTTTCATTTGATTCAATTAGCTTTGTTTGAATGTGTTTGAGTTTAATTTAATTCAATTAGCTTTGTAGAATGTATTTGACTTTTATTTGATTTAATAAGCTTTGTTTTAATGTATTTGACTCTCATTTTGATTCAAATAGCTTTGTTTGAATGTGTTTGACTTTCATTTGATTCAAATAGCTTTGTTTGAATGTGTTTGACTTTCATTTGATTCAATTAGCTTTGTAGAATGTAATTGACTTTCATTCGATTAAAATAGCTTTGTTTGAATGTGCTTGACTTTCATTTGATTCAATTAGCTTTGTTTGAATGTGTTTGACTTTCATTTGATTCAATTAGCTTTGTTGAATGTATTTGACTTTCATTTGATTCAATTAGCTTTGTTTGAATGTGTTTGACTTTCATTTGATTCAAATAGCTTTGTTTGAATGCGTTTAACTTTCATTTGATTCAATTAGCTTTGAAGAATACATTTCACTTTCATTTAATTTAAACAACTTTGTTTGAATGTGTTTGACTTTCATTTGACTCAAATAGCTTTATTTGATTGCGTTTGACTTTCATTTGATTCAATTAGCTTTGTTTGAATGTGTTTCACTTTCATTTGATTCAATTATCTTTGTAGAATGCATTTCACATTCATTTGATTCAAATAGCTTTGTTTAAATGTGTTTGACTTTCATTTGATACAATTAGCTTTGTAGAATGTAAATGACAGTCATTTGATTCAAATAGCTTTGTTTGAATGTGTTTGACTTTCATTTGATTCAATTAGCTTTGTTTGAATGTGTTTGAGTTTAATTTAATTCAAATAGCTTTGTTTTAATGTATTTGACTCTCATTTGATTCAAATAGCTTTGTTTGAATGTGTTTGACTTTCATTTGATTCAAATAGCTTTGTTTGAATGTGTTTGACTTTCATTTGATTCAATTAGCTTTGTAGAATGTATTTGACTTTCATTTGATTAAATTAGCTTTGTTTAAATGTATTTGACTTTCATTTGATTCAAATAGCTTTGTTTGAATGTGTTTGACTTTCATTTGATTCAATTAGCTTTGTAGAATGTTTTTTACTGTCATTTGATTCAAATAGCTTTGTTTGAATGTGTTTGAATTTCATTTAATTCAATTTGCTTTGTAGAATGCATTTCACTTTCATTTGATTTATATAGCTTTGTTTGAATGTGTTTGACTTTCATTTGAATTAAAAAGCTTTTTTTGAATGTGTTTGACTTTCATTTGATTTAAAAGGCTTTGTTTGAATGTGTTTGACTTTCATTTGATTCAATTAGCTTTGTAGAATGTATTTTACTTTTATTTGATTTAATTAGCTTTGTTTTAAATTTATTTGACTCTCATTTGATTCAAATAGCTTTGTTTGAATGTGTTTGACTTTCATTTGATTCAATTAGCTTTGTAGAATGTATTTGACTTTCATTTGATTGAAATAGCTTTATTTGAATGTGTTTGACTTTCATTTGATTCAATTAGCTTTGTAGAATGTATTTAACTTTCATTTGATTCAAAATCTTTGTTTGAATGTGTTTGACTTTCATTTGATTCAATTAGCTTTGTTTGAATGTGTTTGACTTTAATTTAATTCAATTAGCTTTGTAGAATGTATTAGACTTTTATTTGATTTAATTAGCTTTGTTTGAATGTATTTGACTCTCATTTGATTCAAATAGCTTTGTTTGAATGTGTTTGACTTTCATTTGACTCAAATAGCTTTATTTGATTGCGTTTGACTTTCATATGATACAATTAGCTTTGTAGAACGTATTTAACTTTCATTTGATTCAAATAGCTTGTTTGAATGTGTTTGACTTTCATTTGATTCAATTAGCTTTGTAGAATGTATTTGACTTTCATTTGAGTCAAATAACTTTATTTGAATTTGTTTGACTTTCATTGGATTCAATTAGCTTTGTAGAATGTAATTGACTTTCATTCGATTAAAATAGCTTTGTTTGAATGTGCTTGACTTTCATTTGATTCAATTAGCTTTGTTTGAATGTCTTTGACTTTCATTTGATTCAATTAGAATTTGTTGAATTTATATGACTTTTATTTGATTCAATTAGCTTTGTTTGAATGTGTTTGACTTTCATTTGACTCAAATAGTTTTATTTGATTGCGTTTGACTTTCATTTGATACAATTAGCTTTGTAGAACGTATTTGACTTTCATTTGATTCAAATAGCTTTATTTGAATGTGTTTGACTTTCATTTGATTCAATTAGTTTTGTTTGAATTGTTTCACTTTCATTTGATTCAATTAGCTTTGTAGAATGCATTTCACTTTCATTTGATTCAAATAGCTTTGTTTGAATGTGTTTGACTTTCATTTGATACAATTAGCTTTGTAGAATGTATTTGACTGTCATTTGATTCAAATAGCTTTGTTTGAATGTGTTTCACTTTCATTTGATTCAATTAGCTTAGTAGAATGTATTTGACTTTCATTTGATTCAAATAGCTTTGTTTGAATGTGTTTGACTTTCATTTATTTCAATTAGCTTTGTAGAATGTATTTGACATTCATTTTATTAAAATAGCTTTGTTTGAATGTGTTTGACTTTCATTTGATTCAATTAGCTTTGTTTGAATGTGTTTGACTTTCATTCGATTCAATTAGCTTTGTAGAATGTATTTGACTTTCATTTGATTCAAATAGCTTTGTTTGAATGTGTTTGATTTTCAATTGATTCAATTACCTTTGTAGAATGTGTTTGACTGTCATTTGATTCAAATAGCTTTGTTTGAATGTGTTTGAATTTCATTTAGATCAATTTGCTTTGTAGAATGCATTTCACTTTCATTTGATTTATATAGCTTTGTTTGAATGTGTTTGACTTTCATTTAAATTAAAAAGCTTTTTTTGAATGTGTTTGACTTTCATTTGATTTAAAAGGCTTTGTTTGAATGTGTTTGACTTTCATTTGATTCAATTAGCTTTGTAGAATGTATTTTACTTTTATTTGATTTAATTAGCTTTATTTGAATTTATTTGACTCTCCTTTGATTCAAATAGCTTTGTTTGAATGTGTTTGACTATTATTTGATTCAATTAGCTTTGTAGAATGTATTTGACTTTCATTTGATTCAAATAGCTCTATTTGAATGTGTTTGACTTTCATTTGATTCAATTAGCTTTGTAGAATGTATTTGACTTTCTATTGGTTCTAAATCTTTGTTTGAATGTGTTTGACTTTCATTTGATTCAAATAGCTTTGTTTGAATGTGTTTGACTTTCATTTGATTCAATTAGCTTTGTTTGAATGTCTTTGACTTTCATTTGATTCGATTAGCTTTGTTGAATGTATTTGACTTTCATTTGATTCAATTAGCTTTGTTTGAATGTGTTTGACTTTCATTTGATTCAATTTTCTTTGTTTGAATGTGTTTGACTTTAATTTAATTCAATTAGCTTTGTAGAATGTATTAGACTTTTACTTGATTTAATTAGCTTTGTTTTAATGTATTTGACTCTCATTTGATTCAAATAGCAATGGTAGAATGTATTTGACTTTCATTTTATTTAAATAGCTTTGTTTGAATGTGCTTGACTTTCATTTGATTCAATTAGCTTTGTTTTGAATGTGTTTGACTTTCATTTGATTCAATTAGCTTTGTAGAATGTATTTGACTCTCATTTGATTCAAATAGCTTTGTTTGAATGCTTTTTAACTTTCATTTGATTCAATTAGCTTTGTAGAATACATTTCACTTTAATTTAATTTAAACAACTTTGTTTAAATGTGTTTGACTTTCATTTGACTCAAATAGCTTTATTTGATTGCGTTTGACTTTCATATGATACAATTAGCTTTATAGAACGTATTTGACTTTCATTTGATTCAAATAGCTTTGTTTGAATGTGTTTTGACTTTCATTTGATTCAATTAGCTTTGTTTGAATGTCTTTGACTTTCATTTGATTCAATTAGCTTTGTTGAATGTATTTGACTTTCATTTGATTCAATTAGCTTTGTTTGAATGTGTTTGACTTTCATTTGATTCAAATAGCTTTGTTTGAATGCGTTTAACTTTCATTTGATTCATTAGCTTTGAAGATAACATTTCCCTTTCATTTAATTTAAACAACTTTGTTTGAATGTGTTTTACTTTCATTTGACTCAAATAGTTTTATTTGATTGCGTTTGACTTTCATTTGATACAATTAGTTTGTAGAACGTATTTGGCTTTCATTTGATTCAAATAGCTTTATTTGAATGTGTTTGACTTTCATTTGATTCAATTAGTTTTGTTTGAATGTATTTCACTTTCATTTGATTCAATTAGCTTTGTAGAATGCATTTCTCTTTCATTTGATTCAAATAGCTTTGTTTGAATGTGATTGACTTTCATTTGATACAATTAGCTTTGTAGAATGTATTTGACTGTCATTTGATTCAAATAGCTTTGTTTGAATGTGTTTGAATTTCATTTATTTCAATTTGCTTTGTAGAATGCATTTCACTTTCATTTGATTTATATAGCTTTGTTTGAATGTGTTTGACTTTCATTTGATTCAATTAGCTTTGTAGAATGTATTTGACATTCATTTAATTTAAATAGATTTGTTTGAATGTGTTTGACTTTCATTTGATTCAATTAGCTTTGTTTGAATGTATTTGACATTCATTTTATTAAAATAGCTTTGTTTGAATGTGTTTGACTTTCATTTGATTCAATTAGCTTTGTTTGAATGTGTTTGACTTTCATTCGATTCAATTAGCTTTGTAGAATGTATTTGACTTTCATTTGATTCAAATAGCTTTGTTTGAATGTGTTTGACTTTCAATTGATTCAATTACCTTTGTATAATGTGTTTGACTGTCATTTGATTCAAATAGCTTTGTTTGAATGTGTTTGAATTTCATTTAGATCAATTTGCTATGTAGAATGCATTTCACTTTCATTTTATTTATATATCTTTGTTTAAATGTGTTTGACTTTCATTTAAATTAAAAAGCTTTTTTTTGAATGTGTTTGACTTTCATTTGATTTAAAAGGCTTTGTTTGAATGTGTTTGACTTTCATTTGATTCAATTAGCTTTGTAGAATGTATTTTACTTTTTTTTTATTTAATTAGCTTTGTTTGAATTTATTTGACTCTCCTTTGATTCAAATAGCTTTGTTTGAATGTGTTTGACTTTCATTTGATTCAATTAGCTTCGTAGAATGTAATTGACTTTCATTTGATTGAAATAGATTTATTTGAATGTGTTAGACTTTCATTTGATTCAATTAGCTTTGTAGAATGTATTTGACTTTCATTTGATTCAAAATCTTTGTTTGAATGTGTTTGACTTTCATTTGATTCAATTAGCTTTGTTTGAATGTGTTTGACTTTAATTTAATTTAATTAGCTTCGTAGAATGTATTAGACTTTTACTTGATTTAATTAGCTTTGTTTAAATTTATTTGACTCTCATTTGATTCAAATAGCTTTGTTGAATGTATTTGACTCTCATTTGATTCAATTAGCTATGTTTGAATGTGTTTGACTTTCATTTAATTCAATTAGCTTTGTAGAATGTATTTGACTTTCATTTGATTCGAAACCTTTGTTTGAATGTGTTTGACTTTCATTTGATTCAATTAGCTTTGTTTGAATGTGTTTGACTTTAATTTAATTCAATTAGCTTTGTAGAATGTATTAGACTTTTATTAGATTTAATTAGCTTGTTTTAATGTATTTGACTCTCATTTGATTCAAATAGCTTTGTTTGAATGTGTTTTGACTTTCATTTGATTCAAATAGCTTTGTTTGAATGTGTTTGACTTTCATTTGATTCAATTAGCTTTGTAGAATGTATTTGACATTCATTTAATTAAAATAGCTTTGTTTCAATGTGTTTGACTTTCATTTGATTCAATTAGCTTTGTTTGAATGTCTTTGACTTCATTTGATTCAATTAGCTTGTAGAATGTATTTGACTTTCATTTGATTCAAATAGCTTTGTTTGAATGTGTTTGACTTTCATTTGATTCAATTAGCTTTGTGGAATGTTTTTTACTGTCATTTGATTCAAATAGCTTTGTTTGAATGTGTTTGAATTCATTTAATTCAATTTGCTTTGTAGAATGCATTTCACTTTCATTTGATTTATATAGCTTTGTTTGAATGTGTTTGACTTTCCATTTGAATTAAAAAGCTTTTTTTGAATGTGTTTGACTTTCATTTGATTTAAAAGGCTTTGTTTGAATGTGTTTGACTTTCATTTGATTCAATTAGCTTTGTAGAATGTATTTTACTTTTATTTGATTTAATTAGCTTTGTTTAAATTTATTTGACTCTCATTTGATTCAAATAGCTTTGTTTGAATGTGTTTGACTTTCATTTGATTCAATTAGCTTTGTAGAATGTATTTGACTTTCATTTGATTGAAATAGCATTATTTGAATGTGTTTGACTTTCATTTGATTCAATTAGCTTTGTAGAATGTATTTAACTTTCATTTGATTCGAAATCTTTGTTTGAATGTGTTTGACTTTCATTTGATTCAATTAGCTTTGTTTGAATGTGTTTGACTTTAATTTAATTCAATTAGCTTTGTAGAATGTATTAGACTTTTATTTGATTTAATTAGCTTTGTTTGAATGTATTTGACTCTCATTTGATTCAAATAGCTTTGTTTGAATGTGTTTGACTTTCATTTGACTCAAATAGCTTTATTTGATTGCGTTTGACTTTCATATGATACAATTAGCTTTGTAGAACGTATTTAACTTTCATTTGATTCAAATAGCTTTGTTTGAATGTTTGACTTTCATTTGATTCAATTAGCTTTGTAGAATGTATTTGACTTTCATTTGAGTCAAATAACTTTGTTTGACTATGTTTGACTTTCATTTGTTTCAATTTGCTTTGTAAAATGTATTTGACTGTCATTTTCTTCAAATAGCTTTGTTTGAATGTGTTTGACTTTCATTTTATTCAATTAGCTTTGTAGAATGTATTTGACTTTCATTTGATTCAAATAGCTTTATTTGAATTTGTTTGACTTTCATTGGATTCAATTAGCTTTGTAGAATGTAATTGACTTTCATTCGATTAAAATAGCTTTGTTTGAATGTGCTTGACTTTCATTTGATTCAATTAGCTTTGTTTGAATGTCTTTGACTTTCATTTGATTCAATTAGAATTTGTTGAATTTATATGACTTTATTTGATTCAATTAGCTTTGTTTGAATGTGTTTGACTTTCATTTGACTCAAATAGTTTTATTTGATTGCGTTTGACTTTCATTTGATACAATTAGCTTTGTAGAACGTATTTGAATTTCATTTGATTCAAATAGCTTTATTTGAATGTGTTTGACTTTCATTTGATTCAATTAGTTTTGTTTGAATGTGTTTCACTTTCATTTGATTCAATTAGCTTTGTAGAATGCATTTCACTTTCATTTGATTCAAATAGCTTTGTTTGAATGTGTTTGACTTTCATTTGATACAATTAGCTTTGTAGAATGTATTTGACTGTCATTTGATTCAAATAGCTTTGTTTGAATGTGTTTCACTTTCATTTGATTCAATTAGCTTAGTAGAATGTATTTGACTTTCATTTGATTCAAATAGCTTTGTTTGAATGTGTTTGACTTTCATTTATTTCAATTAGCTTTGTAGAATGTATTTGACATTCATTTTATTAAAATAGCTTTGTTTGAATGTGTTTGACTTTCATATGATTCAATTAGCTTTGTTTGAATGTGTTTGACTTTCATTCGATTCAATTAGCTTTGTAGAATGTATTTGACTTTCATTTGATTCAAATAGCTTTGTTTGAATGTGTTTGATTTTCAATTGATTCAATTACCTTTGTAGAATGTGTTTGACTGTCATTTGATTCAAATAGCTTTGTTTGAATGTGTTTGAATTTCATTTAGATCAATTTGCTTTGTAGAATGCATTTCACTTTCATTTGATTTATATAGCTTTGTTTGAATGTGTTTGACTTTCATTTAAATTAAAAAGCTTTTTTTGAATGTGTTTGACTTTCATTTGATTTAAAAGGCTTTGTTTGAATGTGTTTGACTTTCATTTGATTCAATTAGCTTTGTAGAATGTATTTTACTTTTATTTGATTTAATTAGCTTTATTTGAATTTATTTGACTCTCCTTTGATTCAAATAGCTTTGTTTGAATGTGTTTGACTATTATTTGATTCAATTAGCTTTGTAGAATGTATTTGACTTTCATTTGATTCAAATAGCTTTATTTGAATGTGTTTGACTTTCATTTGATTCAATTAGCTTTGTAGAATGTATTTGACTTTCTATTGTTCTAAATCTTTGTTTGAATGTGTTTGACTTTCATTTGATTCAATTAGCTTTGTTTGAATGTGTTTGACTTTAATTTAATTCAATTAGCTTTGTAGAATGTAATAGACTTTTACTTGATTTAATTAGCTTTGTTTTAATGTATTTGACTCTCATTTGATTCAAATAGCAATGGTAGAATGTATTTGACATTTGATTAAAATAGCTTTGTTTGAATGTGCTTGACTTTCATTTGATTCAATTAGCTTTGTTTGAATGTGTTTGACTTTCATTTGATTCAATTAGCTTTGTAGAATGTATTTAACTCTCATTTGATTCAAATAGCTTTGTTTGAATGCGTTTAACTTTCATTTGATTCAATTAGCTTTGTAGAATACATTTCACTTTAATTTAATTTAAACAACTTTGTTTAAATGTGTTTGACTTTCATTTGACTCAAATAGCTTTATTTGATTGCGTTTGACTTTCAAATGATACAATTAGCTTTGTAGAACGTATTTGACTTTCATTTGATTCAAATAGCATGTGTTCATTTGATTCAATTAGCTTTGTTTGAATGTTTGACTTTCATTTGATTCAATTAGCTTTGTTGAATGTATTTGACTTTCATTTGATTCAATTAGCTTTTTTGAATGTGTTTGACTTTCATTTGATTCAATTAGCTTTGTTTGAATGTGTTTGACTTTAATTTAATTCAATTAGCTTTGTAGAATGTATTAGACTTTTACTTGATTTAATTAGCTTTGTTTTAATGTATTTGACTCTCATTTGATTCAAATAGCATTGGTAGAATGTATTTGACTTTCATTTGATTAAAATAGCTTTGTTTGAATGTGCTTGACTTTCATTTGATTCAATTAGCTTTGTTTGAATGTGTTTGACTTTCATTTTATTCAATTAGCTTTGTAGAATGTATTTGACTCTCATTTGATTCAAATAGCTTTGTTTGAATGCGTTTAACTTTCATTTGATTCAATTAGCTTTGTAGAATACATTTCACTTTAATTTAATTTAAACAACTTTGTTTAAATGTGTTTGACTTTCATTTGACTCAAATAGCTTTATTTGATTGCGTTTGACTTTCATATGATACAATTAGCTTTGTAGAACGTATTTGACTTTCATTTGATTCAAATAGCTTTGTTTGAATGTGTTTGACTTTCATTTAATTCAATTAGCTTTGTTTGAATGTCTTTGACTTTCATTTGATTCAATTAGCTTTTTGAATGTATTTGACTTTCATTTGATTCAATTAGCTTTTTGAATGTATTTGACTTTCATTTGATTCAATAGCTTTGTTTGAATGTGTTTGACTTTCATTTGATTCAATTATCTTTGTTTGAATGTGGTTGACTTTAATTTAATTCAATTAGCTTTGTAGAATGTA
>NW_018743542.1:0-14271 GCF_001683475.1 Chenopodium quinoa | reverse complement strand
GAATCAAATGAAAGTCAAATGCATTCAATAAAGCTAACTGAATCAAATGAAAGTCAAACACAATTAAACAAAGCTAATTAAATCAAATGAAAGTCAAACACATTCTATATAAGCTAATTGAAACAAAGGAAAGTCAAACACATTCAAACAGAGCTTTTTGAATAAAATGAAAGTCAAATGCATTCATCAAAGCTAATTGATTCGAATGAAAGTCAAACACATTCAAATAAAGCTTTTTCAATCAAATTAAAGTCAAATGCATTCTACAAAGCTAAAAGAATCAAATCAAAGTCAAACACATTCAAACAAAGCTAATTAAATCAAATGAAAGTCAAACACATTCAAACAAAACAAAGCTAATTAAATCAAATGAAAGTCAAATGCATTACAAAGCAAAAATCAAATAAAGTCAAACACATTAAAGAAAGCTAAATGAATCAAATGCAAACACATTCAAACAAAGCTAATCAAATAAAAGTCAAACACATTCAAACAAAGCTAATTAAATCAAATGAAAGTCAAACACATTCCAACAAAGCTTTCTGAATCAAATGAAAGTCAAATGCATTCAACAAAGCTAATTTAATCAAATGAAAGTCAAATGCTTTTTACAAAGCTAATTGAATCAAATCAAAAGTCAAACACATTCAAACAAAGCTAATTAAATCAAATGAAAGTCAAACACATTCAAACAAAGCTTTCTGAATCAAATGAAAGTCAAATACATTTAATAAAATCTAATTAAATCAAATGAAAGTCAAATGCATTCTACAAAGCTAAAAGAATCAAATCAAAGTCAAACATTCAAACAAAGCTAATTAAATCAAATGAAAGTCAAACACATTCAAACAAAGCTTTGAATCAAATGAAAGTCAAATACATTTGAAATCTAATTAAATCAAATGAAAGTCAAATGCATTCTACAAAGTTAAACGAATCAAATGAAAGTCAAACACATTCAAAGAAAGCTAAATGAATCAAATGAAATTCAAACACATTCAAACAAAGCTTTTTGAATCAAATAAAGTAAAACACATTCAAACAAAGCTAATTGAATCAAATGAAAGTCAAACACATTCCAACAAAGCTTTCTGAATCAAATGAAAGTCAAATGCATTCAACAAAGCTAATTTAATCAAATGAAAGTCAAATGCTTCTACAAAGCTAATTGAATCAAATGAAAGTCAAACACATTCAAGAAAGCTAATTGAATCAAATGAAAGTCAAACACATTCAAACAAATCTTCTTGAATCAAATGAAAGTCAAATGCATTCAATAAAGCTAACTGAATCAAATGAAAGTCAAACACAATTAAACAAAGCTAATTAAATCAAATGAAAGTCAAACACATTCTATATAAGCTAATTGAATCAAAGGAAAGTCAAACACATTCAAACAGAGCTTTTTGAATAAAATGAAAGTCAAATGCATTCATCAAAGCTAATTGATTCGAATGAAAGTCAAACACATTCAAATAAAGCTTTTTCAATCAAATTAAAGTCAAATGCATTCTACAAAGCTAAAAGAATCAAATCAAAGTCAAACACATTCAACAAAGCTAATTAAATCAAATGAAAGTCAAACACATTCAAACAAAACAAAGCTAATTAAATCAAATGAAAGTCAAATGCATTCTACAAAGCTAAACAAATCAAATGAAAGTCAAACACATTTAAAGAAAGCTAAATGAATCAAATGAAATTCAAACACATTCAAACAAAGCTTTTTGAATCAAATAAAAGTCAAACACATTCAAACAAAGCTAATTAAATCAAATGAAAGTCAAACACATTCAACAAAGCTTTCTGAATCAAATGAAAGTCAAATGCATTCAACAAAGCTAATTTAATCAAATGAAAGTCAAATGCCAAAGCTAATTGAATCAAATAAAGTCAAACACATTCAAACAAAGCTAATTAATCAAATGAAAGTCAAAACACATTTAAACAAAGCTTTCTGAATCAAATGAAAGTCAAATACATTTAAAAATCTAATTAAATCAAATGAAACCAAATGCATTGTACAAAGCTAATTGAATCAAATGAAAGTCAAACACATTCAAACAAGCTAATTAAATAAAAAGAAAGTCAAACACATTGAAACAAAGCTCAATCAAATAAAGTCAAACACTTTCAATAAGCTAATTAAATCAATGAAAGTCAAACACATTCATACAAAGCTTTATGAATCAAATGAAAGTCAAATTCAACAAAGCTAATTAAATCAAATGAAAGTCAAATGCATTCTACAAAGCTAAACGAATCAAATGAAAGTCAAACACATTCAAAAAAGCTAATTGAATCAAATAAATTCAAACACATTCAACAAAGCTTTTTGAATCAAATAAAAGTCAAAGACATTTAAACAAAGCTAATTAAATCAAATGAAAGTCAAACACATTCAACAAAGCTTTCTGAATCAAATGAAAGTCAAATGCATTCAACAAAGCTAATTTAATCAAATGAAAGTCAAATGCTTTCTACAAAGCTAATTGAATCAAATGAAAGTCAAACACATTCAAGAAAGCTAATTGAATCAAATGAAAGTCAAACACATTCAAACAAATCTTCTTGAATCAAATGAAAGTCAAACATTCAAAAAGCTAACTGAATCAAATGAAAGTCAAACACAATTAAACAAAGCTAATTAAATCAAATGAAAGTCAAACACATTCTATATAAGCTAATTGAATCAAAGGAAAGTCAAACACATTCAAACAGAGCTTTTTGAATAAAATGAAAGTCAAATGCATTCAACAAAGCTAATTGATTCGAATGAAAGTCAAACACATTCAAATAAAGCTTTTTCAATCAAATTAAAGTCAAATGCATTCTACAAAGCTAAAAGAATCAAATCAAAGTCAAACACATTCAAACAAAGCTAATTAAATCAAATGAAAGTCAAACACATTCAAACAAAGCTTTCTGAATCAATGAAAGTCAAATACATTTAAGAAATCTAATTAAATCAAATGAAAGTCAAATGCATTGTACAAAGCTAATTGAATCAAATGAAAGTCAAACACATTCAAAAAGCTAATTGAATAAAAAGAAAGTCAAACACATTCAAACAAAGCTTTTTGAATCAAATAAAAGTCAAACACTTTCAAACTAAGCTAATTAAATCAAATGAAAGTCAAACACATTCATACAAAGCTTTCTGAATCAAATGAAAGTCAAATGTATTCAACAAAGCTAATTAATCAAATGAAAGTCAATGCATTCTACAAAGCTAAACGAATCAAATGAAAGTCAAACACATTCAAGAAAGCTAATTGAATCAAATTAAATTCAAACACATTCAAACAAAGCTTTTTGAATCAAATAAAAGTCAAACACATTCAAACAAAGCTAATTAAATCAAATGAAAGTCAAACACATTCAACAAAGCTTTCTGAATCAAATGAAAGTCAAATGCATTCAACAAAGCTAATTTAATCAAATGAAAGTCAAATGCACAAAGCTAATTGAATCAATGAAAGTCAAACACATTAATTGAATCAAATGAAAGTCAAACACATTCAAACAAATCTTCTTGAATCAAATGAAAGTCAAACATTCAATAAAGCTAACTGAATCAAATGAAAGTCAAACACAATTAAACAAGCTAATTAAATCAAATGAAAGTCAAACACATTCTATATAAGCTAATTGAATCAAAGGAAAGTCAAAACATTCAAACAGAGCTTTTTGAATAAAATGAAAGTCAAATGCATTCATCAAAGCTAATTGATTCGAATGAAAGTCAAACACATTCAAAAAAGCTTTTTCAATCAAATTAAAGTCAAATGCATTCTACAAAGCTAAAAGAATCAAATCAAAGTCAAACACATTCAAACAAAGCTAATTAAATCAAATGAAAGTCAAACACATTCAAACAAAGCTTTCTGAATCAATGAAAGTCAAATACATTTAAGAAATCTAATTAAATCAAATGAAAGTCAAATGCATTGTACAAAGCTAATTGAATCAAATGAAAGTCAAACACATTCAAACAAAGCTAATTAATAAAAAGAAAGTCAACACATTCAAACAAAGTTTTTGAATCAAATAAAAGTCAAACACTTTCAAACTAAGCTAATTAAATCAAATGAAAGTCAAACACATTCATACAAAGCTTTCTGAATCAAATGAAAGTCAAATGTATTCAACAAAGCTAATTTAAACAAATGAAAGTCAAATGCATTCTACAAAGCTAATTGAATCAAATGAAAGTCAAACACATTCAAAAAAGCTAATTGAATCAAATGAAAGTCAAAACATTCAAACAAATCTTTGAATCAAATGAAAGTCAAATGCATTCAATAAAGCTAACTGAATCAAATGAAAGTCAAACACAATTAAACAAAGCTAATTAAATCAAATGAAAGTCAAACACATTCTATATAAGCTAATTGAATCAAAGGAAAGTCAAACACATTCAAACAGAGCTTTTTGAATAAAATGAAAGTCAAATGCATTCATCAAAGCTAATCGATTCGAATGAAAGTCAAACACATTCAAATAAAGCTTTTTCAATCAAATTAAAATCAAATGCATTCTACAAAGCTAAACGAATCAAATCAAAGTCAAACACATTCAAACAAAGCTAATTAAATCAAATGAAAGTCAAACACATTCAAACAAAGCTTTCTGAATCAAATGAAAGTCAAATACATTTAATAAATCTAATTAAATCAAATGAAAGTCAAATGCATTGTACAAAGCTAATTGAATCAAATGAAAGTCAAACACATTCAAACAAAGCTTTTTGAATCAAATAAAAGTCAAACACTTTCAAACTAAGCTAATTAAATCAAATGAAAGCCAAACACATTCATACAAAGCTTTCTGAATCAAATGAAAGTCAAATGTATTCAACAAAGCTAATTTAATCAAATGAAAGTCAAATGCATTCTACAAAGCTAATTGAATCAAATGAAAGTCAAACACAAAAAATCTTCTTGAATCAAATGAAAGTCAAACATTCAATAAAGCTAACTGAATCAAATGAAAGTCAAACACAATTAAACAAAGCTAATTAAATCAAATGAAAGTCAAACACATTCTATATAAGCTAATTGAATCAAAGGAAAGTCAAACACATTCAAACAGAGCTTTTTGAATAAAATGAAAGTCAAATGCATTCATCAAAGCTAATCGATTCGAATGAAAGTCAAACACATTCAAATAAAGCTTTTTCAATCAAATTAAAGTCAAATGCATTCTACAAAGCTAAACGAATCAAATCAAAGTCAAACACATTCAAACAAAGCTAATTAAATCAAATGAAAGTCAAACACATTCAAAACAAAGCTTTCTGAATCAAATGAAAGTCAAATACATTTAATAAATCTAATTAAATCAAATGAAAGTCAAATGCATTGTACAAAGCTAATTGAATCAAATGAAAGTCAAACACATTCAAACAAAGCTAATTGAATAAAAAGAAAGTCAAACACATTCAAACAAAGCTTTTTGAATCAAATAAAAGTCAACACTTTCAAACTAAGCTAATTAAATCAAATGAAAGTCAAACACATTCATACAAAGCTTTCTGAATCAAATGAAAGTCAAATGTATTCAACAAGCTGAAAGTCAAATGCATTCTACAAAGCTAAACGAATCAAATGAAAGTCAAACATTCAAAGAAAGCTAATTGAATCAAATGAAATTCAAACACATTCAAACAAAGCTTTTTTGAATCAAATAAAAGTCAAACACATTCAAACAAAGCTAATTCAAATGAAAGTCAAACACATTCAACAAAGCTTTCTGAATCAAATGAAAGTCAAATGCATTCAACAAAGCTAATTTAATCAAATGAAAGTCAAAACAAAGGAATCAAATGAAAGTCAAACACATTCAAAAAGCTAATTGAATCAAATGAAAGTCAAACACATTCAAACAAATCTTCTTGAATCAAATGAAAGTCAAATGCATTCAATAAAGCTAACTGAATCAAAAAGTCAAACACAATTAAACAAAGCTAATTAAATCAAATGAAAGTCAAACACATTCTATATAAGCTAATTGAATCAAATGAAAGTCAAACACATTCAAACAGAGCTTTTTGAATAAAATGAAAGTCAAATGCATTCATCAAAGCTAATTTCGAATGAAAGTCAAATACATTCAAATAAAGCTTTTTCAATCAAATTAAAGTCAAATGCATTCTACAAAGCTAAAAGAATCAAATCAAAGTCAAACACATTCAAACAAAGCTAATTAAATCAAATGAAAGTCAAACACATTCAAACAAAGCTTTCTGAATCAAATGAAAGTCAAATACATTTAAGAAATCTAATTAAATCAAATGAAAGTCAAATGCATTCTACAAAGCTAAGAATCAAATGAAAGTCAAACACATTCAAAGAAAGCTAATGAATCAAATGAAATTCAAACACATTCAAACAAAGCTTTTTGAATCAAATAAAAGTCAAACACATTCAAACAAAGCTAATTAAATCAAATGAAAGTCAAAACACATTCAACAAAGCTTTCTGAATCAAATGAAAGTCAAATGCATTCAACAAAGCTAATTTAATCAAATGAAAGTCAAATGCTTTCTACAAAGCTAATTGAATCAAATGAAAGTCAAACACATTCAAGAAAGCTAATTGAATCAAATGAAAGTCAAACACATTCAAACAAATCTTCTTGAATCAAATGAAAGTCAAATGCATTCAATAAAGCTAACTGAATCAAATGAAAGTCAAACACAATTAAACAAAGCTAATTAAATCAAATGAAAGTCAAACACATTCTATATAAGCTAATTGAATCAAAGGAAAGTCAAACATTCAAACAGAGCTTTTTGAATAAAATGAAAGTCAAATGCATTCATCAAAGCTAATTGATTCGAATGAAAGTCAAACACATTCAAATAAAGCTTTTTCAATCAAATTAAAGTCAAATGCATTCTACAAAGCTAAAAGAATCAAATCAAAGTCAAACACATTCAAACAAAGCTAATTAAATCAAATGAAAGTCAAACACATTCAAATGAACAAAGCTAATTAAATCAAATGAAAGTCAAATGCATTCACAAAGCTAAACGAATCAAATGAAAGTCAAACACATTTAAAGAAAGCTAAATGAATCAAATGAAAGTCAAACACATTCAAACAAAGCTTTTTGAATCAAATAAAAGTCAAACACATTCAAACAAAGCTAATTAAATCAAATGAAAGTCAAACACATTCAACAAAGCTTTCTGAATCAAATGAAAGTCAAATGCATTCAACAAAGCTAATTTAATCAAATGAAAGTCAAATGCACAAAGCTAATTGAATCAAAGTCAAACACATTCAAACAAAGCTAATTAAATCAAATGAAAGTCAAACACATTAAACAAAGCTTTGAATCAAATGAAAGTCAAATACATTTAATAAATCTAATTAAATCAATGAAAGCATTGTACAAAGCTAATTGAATCAATGAAAGTCAAACACATTCAAACAAAGCTAATTAAATAAAAAGAAAGTCAAACACATTCAAACAAAGCTTTTTGAATCAAATAAAAGTCAAACACTTTCAAACTAAGCTAATTAAATCAAATGAAAGTCAAACACATTCATACAAAGCTTTCTGAATCAAATGAAAGTCAAATGTATTCAACAAAGCTAATTAAATCAAATGAAAGTCAAATGCATTCTACAAAGCTAAACGAATCAAATGAAAGTCAAACACATTCAAAGAAAGCTAATTGAATCAAATGAAATTCAAACACATTCAAACAAAGCTTTTTGAATCAAATAAAAGTCAAACACATTTAAACAAAGCTAATTAAATCAAATGAAAGTCAAAACACATTCAACAAAGCTTTCTGAATCAAATGAAAGTCAAATGCATTCAACAAAGCTAATTTAATCAAATGAAAGTCAAATGCTTTCTACAAAGCTAATTGAATCAAATGAAAGTCAAACACATTCAAGGAAAGCTAATTGAATCAAATGAAAGTCAAACACATTCAAACAAATCTTCTTGAATCAAATGAAAGTCAAACATTCAATAAAGCTAACTGAATCAAATGAAAGTCAAACACAATTAAACAAAGCTAATTAAATCAAATGAAAGTCAAACACATTCTATATAAGCTAATTGAATCAAAGGAAAGTCAAACACATTCAAACAGAGCTTTTTGAATAAAATGAAAGTCAAATGCATTCATCAAAGCTAATTGATTCGAATGAAAGTCAAACACATTCAAATAAAGCTTTTTCAATCAAATTAAAGTCAAATGCATTCTACAAAGCTAAAAGAATCAAATCAAAGTCAAACACATTCAAACAAAGCTAATTAAATCAAATGAAAGTCAAACACATTCAAACAAAGCTTTCTGAATCAAATGAAAGTCAAATACATTTAAAAATCTAATTAAATCAAATGAAAGTCAAATGCATTGTACAAAGCTAATTGAATCAAATGAAAGTCAAACACATTCAAAAAAGCTAATTAATAAAAAGAAAGTCAAACACATTCAAACAAAGCTTTTTGAATCAAAAAAAGTCAAACACTTTCAAACTAAGCTAATTAAATCAAATGAAAGTCAAACACATTCATACAAAGCTTTCTGAATCAAATGAAAGTCAAATGTATTCAACAAAGCTAATTTAAACAAATGAAAGTCAAATGCATTCTACAAAGCTAATTGAATCAAATGAAAGTCAAACACATTCAAAAAGCTAATTGAATCAAATGAAAGTCAAACACATTCAAACAAATCTTCTTGAATCAAATGAAAGTCAAATGCATTCAATAAAGCTAACTGAATCAAATGAAAGTCAAACACAATTAAACAAAGCTAATTAAATCAAATGAAAGTCAAACACATTCTATATAAGCTAATTGAATCAAAGGAAAGTCAAACACATTCAAACAGAGCTTTTTGAATAAAATGAAAGTCAAATGCATTCATCAAAGCTAATCGATTCGAATGAAAGTCAAACACATTCAAATAAAGCTTTTTCAATCAAATTAAAGTCAAATGCATTCTACAAAGCTAAACGATCAAATCAAAGTCAAACACATTCAAACAAAGCTAATTAAATCAAATGAAAGTCAAACACATTCAAACAAAGCTTTCTGAATCAAATGAAAGTCAAATACATTTAATAAATCTAATTAAATCAAATAAAAGTCAAATGCATTGTACAAAGCTAATTGAATCAAATGAAAGTCAAACACATTCAAACAAAGCTTTTTGAATCAAATAAAAGTCAAACACTTTCAAACTAAGCTAATTAAATCAAATGAAAAACACATTCATACAAAGCTTTCTGAATCAAATGAAACAAATGTATTCAACAAAGCTAATTTAATCAAATGAAAGTCAAATGCATTCTACAAAGCTAATTGAATCAAATGAAAGTCAAACACATTCAAACAAATCTTCTTGAATCAAATGAAAGTCAAATGCATTCAATAAAGCTAACTGAATCAAATGAAAGTCAAAACAATTAAACAATGCTAATTAATCAAATGAAAGTCAAACACATTCTATATAAGCTAATTGAATCAAAGGAAAGTCAAACACATTCAAACAGAGCTTTTTGAAAAAATGAAAGTCAAATGCATTCATCAAAGCTAATCGATTCGAATGAAAGTCAAACACAATCAAATAAAGCTTTTTCAATCAAATTAAAGTCAAATGCATTCTACAAAGCTAAACGAATCAAATCAAAGTCAAACACATTCAAACAAAGCTAATTAAATCAAATGAAAGTCAAACACATTCAAACAAAGCTTTCTGAATCAAATGAAAGTCAAATACATTTAATAAATCTAATTAAATCAAATGAAAGTCAAATGCATTGTACAAAGCTAATTGAATCAAATGAAAGTCAAACACATTCAAACAAAGCTAATTAAATAAAAAGAAAGTCAAACACATTCAAAAAAGCTTTTGAATCAAATAAAAGTCAAACACTTTCAAAAAGCTAATTAAATCAAATGAAAGTAAAACACATTCATACAAAGCTTTCTGAATCAAATGAAAGTCAAATGTATTCAACAAAGCTAATTAAATCAAATGAAAGTCAAATGCATTCTACAAAGCTAAACGAATCAAATGAAAGTCAAACACATTCAAAGAAAGCTAATTGAATCAAATGAAATTCAAACATTCAAACAAAGCTTTTTGAATCAAATAAAAGTCAAACACATTCAAACAAACTAATTAAATCAAATGAAAGTCAAACACATTCAACAAAGCTTTCTGAATCAAATGAAAAATGCATTCAACAAAGCTAATTAATCAAATGAAAGTCAAATGCTTTTACAAAGCTAATTGAATCAAATGAAAGTCAAACACATTCAAAAAGCTAATTGAATCAAATGAAAGTCAAACATTCAAACAAATCTTCTTGAATCAAATGAAAGTCAAATGCATTCAATAAAGCTAAAAAAGTCAAACACAATTAAACAAAGCTAATTAAATCAAATGAAAGTCAAACACATTCTATATAAGCTAATTGAATCAAATGAAAAGTCAAACACATTCAAACAGAGCTTTTTGAATAAAATGAAAGTCAAATGCATTCATCAAAGCTAATTGATTCGAATGAAAGTCAAATACATTCAAATAAAGCTTTTTCAATCAAATTAAAGTCAAATGCATTCTACAAAGCTAAAAGAATCAAATCAAAGTCAAACACATTCAAACAAAGCTAATTAAATCAAATGAAAGTCAAACACATTCAAACAAAGCTTTCTGAATCAAATGAAAGTCAAATACATTTAAGAAATCTAATTAAATCAAATGAAAGTCAAATGCATTGTACAAAGCTAATTGAATCAAATGAAAGTCAAACACATTCAACAAAGCTAATTAAATAAAAGAAAGTCAAACACATTCAAACAAAGCTTTTTGAATCAAATAAAAGTCAAACACTTTCAAACTAAGCTAATTAAATCAAATGAAAGTCAAACACATTCATACAAAGCTTTCTGAATCAAATGAAAGTCAAATGTATTCAACAAAGCTAATTAAATCAATGAAAGTCAAATGCATTCAAAGCTAAGAATCAAATGAAAGTCAAACACATTCAAAGAAAGCTAATTGAATCAAATGAAATTCAAACACATTCAAACAAAGCTTTTGAATCAAATAAAAGTCAAACACATTTAAACAAAGCTAATTAAATCAAATGAAAGTCAAACACATTCCCAAAGCTTTCTGAATCAAATGAAAGTCAAATGCATTCAACAAAGCTAATTTAATCAAATGAAAGTCAAATGCTTTCTAAAAGCTAATTGAATCAAATGAAAGTCAAACACATTCAAGAAAGCTAATTGAATCAAATGAAAGTCAAACACATTCAAACAAATCTTCTTGAATCAAATGAAAGTCAAATGCATTCAATAAAGCTAACTGAATCAAATGAAAGTCAAACACAATTAAACAAAGCTAATTAAATCAAATGAAAGTCAAACACATTCTATATAAGCTAATTGAATCAAAGAAAGTCAAACACATTCAAACAGAGCTTTTTGAATAAAATGAAAGTCAAATGCATTCATCAAAGCTAATTGATTCGAATGAAAGTCAAACACATTCAAATAAAGCTTTTTCAATCAAATTAAAGTCAAATGCATTCTACAAAGCTAAAAGAATCAAATCAAAGTCAAACACATTCAAACAAAGCTAATTAAATCAAATGAAAGTCAAACACATTCAAAAAAGCTTTCTGAATCAAATGAAAGTCAAATACATTTAAGAAATCTAATTAAATCAAATGAAAGTCAAATGCATTCTACAAAGCTAAACGAATCAAATGAAAGTCAAACACATTCAAAGAAAGCTAAATGAAATCAAATGAAATTCAAACACATTCAAACAAAGCTTTTTGAATCAAATAAAAGTAAAACACATTCAAACAAAGCTAATTGAATCAAATGAAAGTCAAACACATTCCAACAAAGCTTTCTGAATCAAATGAAAGTCAAATGCATTCAACAAAGCTAATTTAATCAAATGAAAGTCAAATGCTTTCTACAAAGCTAATTGAATCAAATGAAAGTCAAACACATTCATAATTGAATCAAATGAAAGTCAAACACATTCAAACAAATCTTCTTGAATCAAATGAAAGTCAAATGCATTCAATAAAGCTAACTGAATCAAATGAAAGTCAAACACAATTAAACAAAGCTAATTAAATCAAATGAAAGTCAAACACATTCTATATAAGCTAATTGAATCAAAGGAAAGTCAAACACATTCAAACAGAGCTTTTTGAATAAAATGAAAGTCAAATGCATTCATCAAAGCTAATTGATTCGAATGAAAGTCAAACACATTCAAATAAAGCTTTTTCAATCAAATTAAAGTCAAATGCATTCTACAAAGCTAAAAGAATCAAATCAAAGTCAAACACATTCAAACAAAGCTAATTAAATCAAATGAAAGTCAAACACATTCAAACAGAAACAAAGCTAATTAAATCAAATGAAAGTCAAATGCATTCTACAAAGCTAAGAATCAAATGAAAGTCAAACACATTAAAGAAAGCTAATGAATCAAATGAAATTCAAACACATTCAAACAAAGCTTTTTGAATCAAATAAAAGTCAAACACATTCAAACAAAGCTAATTAAATCAAATGAAAGTCAAACACATTCAACAAAGCTTTCTGAATCAAATGAAAGTCAAATGCATTCAACAAAGCTAATTTAATCAAATGAAAGTCAAATGCTTTCTACAAAGCTAATTGAATCAAATCAAAGTCAAACACATTCAAACAAAGCTAATTAAATCAAATGAAAGTCAAACACATTTAAACAAAGCTTTCTGAATCAAATGAAAGTCAAATACATTTAATAAATCTAATTAAATCAAATGAAAACCAAATGCATTGTACAAAGCTAATTGAATCAATGAAAGTCAAACACATTCAAACAAAGCTAATTAAATAAAAAGAAAGTCAAACATTGAAACAAAGCTTTTGAATCAAATAAAAGTCAAACACTTTCAAACTAAGCTAATTAAATCAAATGAAAGTCAAACACATTCATACAAAGCTTTCTGAATCAAATGAAAGTCAAATGTATTCAACAAAGCTAATTAAATCAAATGAAAGTCAAATGCATTCTACAAAGCTAAACGAATCAAATGAAAGTCAAACACATTCAAAGAAAGCTAATTGAATCAAATGAAATTCAAACACATTCAAACAAAGCTTTTTGAATCAAATAAAGTCAAACACATTTAAACAAAGCTAATTAAATCAAATGAAAGTCAAACACATTCAACAAAGCTTTTGAATCAAATGAAAGTCAAATTCAAAAGCTAATTAATCAAATGAAAGTCAAATGCATTCACAAAGCTAATTGAATCAAATGAAAGTCAAACACATTCAAAAGCTAATTGAATCAAATGAAAGTCAAACACATTCAAGAATCAAATGAAAGTCAAATGCATTCAATAAAGCTAACTGAATCAAATGAAAGTCAAACACAATTAAACAAAGCTAATTAAATCAAATGAAAGTCAAGCTAATTGAATCAAATGAAAGTCAAATACATTCAAACAGAGCTTGAATAAATGAAAGTCAAATGCAACAAAGCTAAAATCAAATGAAAGTCAAACACATTCAAAGAAAGCTAATTGAATCAAATGAAATTCAAACACATTCAAACAAAGCTTTTTGAATCAAATAAAAGTCAAACACATTTAAACAAGCTAATTAAATCAAATGAAAGTCAAACACATTCAACAAAGCTTTCTGAATCAAATGAAAGTCAAATGCATTCAACAAAGCTAATTTAATCAAATGAAAGTCAAATGCTTTCTACAAAGCTAATTGAATCAAATGAAAGTCAAACACATTCAAAAAGCTAATTGAATCAAATGAAAGTCAAACACATTCAAACAAATCTTCTTGAATCAAATGAAAGTCAAATGCATTCAAAAAGCTAACTGAATCAAATGAAAGTCAAACACAATTAAACAAAGCTAATTAAATCAAATGAAAGTCAAACACATTCTATATAAGCTAATTGAATCAAAGAAAAGTCAACATTCAAACAGAGCTTTTTGAATAAAATGAAAGTCAAATGCATTCATCAAAGCTAATCGATTCGAATGAAAGTCAAACACAATCAAATAAAGCTTTTTCAATCAAATTAAAGTCAAATGCATTCTACAAAGCTAAACGAATCAAATCAAAGTCAAACACATTCAAACAAAGCTAATTAAATCAAATGAAAGTCAAACACATTCAAACAAAGCTTTCTGAATCAAATGAAAGTCAAATACATTTAATAAATCTAATTAAATCAAATGAAAA
>NW_018743541.1:0-26678 GCF_001683475.1 Chenopodium quinoa | reverse complement strand
GTGGAGCTCTCCAATTGATGTAGGCTTCCTTCCTAGCTGCTGAAAATTGCAATGACCCTACTATTTCATCCCCTACAACTCTCCAATAAAAACTATGCTATTAGTAAGAATGAAGATTTCGATTAAAAAGAATATTTTGAAATTTATCAATAAAAAATACTACAAGAACAAAATAAATAATGAATAATATAATAATAATAATAATAATAATAATAATAATAATAATATAATAATCATTTATGTGTACGTTTTCTTTCGTTTTGGGCGATTAGGGTAGGGTTGGGTAGGGTTCCACGTCAATTTTCCGCAGCTTTTCCGGCGTTTTTTGGGCAAATTCCTGGTGGAATCAGGCTTCTATAGTGCAGCCTTCAAGGGTGTTTTTCAGGCGTTTTTGCGGCTGTTTTCAGGCTATCTAATCAGTGGTTTTCCACGTCGATTTTTCTGGCAGATTGGCTTCATTTGTGGCCAGGTTTTTAGGTTGTTTTCAAGCATAATCTGGTGGATTTTTGGGCTGTTTCTGGTGTGAGTTTCTGTTCGTGTTTCAGGCGGTTTTCTGCTCAAGTTTCTGGCTTGTTTTTGGTTGTTTTTCAGGCGGCTTTCTCAGGCTACGGTTTTCCATTTTCAGGTATTAGTTTTCTATTTTTTGGTCTCGGTATTTTTGGGGCAGTTTTGGGTGCGACTTTGGTGCAGCTCTGTGTGCTTTTTCCAGCCGTTAATCCGACACCAATTGGCTATTTTCCGGTAGCAGCAGAGGGTCTGTTTTCAGGCAGACTTTGGTTAGTCTCTAGCATCATTTCTTGCTTGCTTTTTTTTTGGTAGTTTTTGCTTGCAGTTTTGGTTGTTTTGTTGGTGTTTCGTGTTGTAGTTTTTGGTGGCCGTTTGAAGCTATGTCGACTGCCGTTGTAAAGTTTCATTGTCCCTTTGTGGGTCTTAGTGGTTGTCAAGATGGGAGTGGAAATGGCCTTACTAGAAGTTCTCTAATTAAGCATCTTAGTGATCATCATTGTAATATCGATGCGCGAGATATCACCCGACATTCTCTTTACTTCTAATTTGGTTGTTTATACTTAGGCAGAAGTTACTTTTACGTGATGGGGATTTGGTTATGTGGGGTTTGCTACAAAACACATACGCTACGTTCTAAGTGTCGTCATGATAGGGGTGAGGATGTGTCACCCCCTAATGAAGAAGATGGTATTATTCGTTTTGTGCTTCATAATTTCGCCAAGCCGCAAGCTCGGTCCCTCTTCTCTTGCTCGAATTGGACATGTGGATGGTTTGGTGCGAGATCATAACGGTGGTTTTGATGTGGCTCTCCTTCATTGTTTGTTCTCTAAGGATTTTCTTACTGTGAAGTCGATCCCTCCCAAGTATCGTTTGGGGTTTTCTCAGGTTCTGAAAAGTGCTCTTGATAAGGTGATCTCTAAGCCTGATGACATTTCTAATTGGGTCTCTTTGTTGGTGTTACCTTTTGCACCCTTAAAACCTTTCGCCCGCAGAGTAGTCGTGAGTCTTGGTCTTCGGTAAAACGTTGGCAGGATCGGAAGAGAGTATTTCCCATGCTATTTGTTTTTGGAGTGCACCAGGTGGTAGTTTGCAGCTTGTGAGGGAAACTTTGGCAGAGGATTCTCCTACTTTGTCGGTGGTTCATGATGAGGACCTTGATTTGGAAGAGCGTAATATCAAGTAGTGTCGTAGGAAGATTTGCGATGGCCATTACACTGCTGTAGTCCGGGTTCTTTCTTTTTCCGGCGTTGCTCCTTATAATGAGGCCACTCTAGTGGATTTATAGTCAAAGCACCCTTCTTCTCTAGCTCCATCCTTGCCTGATATACCTATTGATCACCTTCATCTCGTTATGACTTTTGTTGTTGTTTTGGATCGGATTAAGAGTTTTCCTCGTTGCACATCATGTGGTAGGGATGGTTTACGTGCTCAACACCTTATGGATTGCTTGACTGAAGTTGTTGTGGCAGTCTCAAATGAGTTGGTTGACTCTATTACCGGGTGGTTAATCTCTTTCTAGCTGGAAGATGTCCTATGGATTAAGAGAGTGATTGCTAGTGCTCCTCTCACACCACTTGTCAATCCCGGTGGTGGTATTCGTCCTATAGTTGTGGATACTGTTTGGCGATGTCTAGTTTCAAAGGTCAATGCTGTTATGGTTGGCCAGTCTTTGGGAAGTTTCTTTTATGGTCTTCATCTTGGTGTTGGGGTTTCTTCAGGTGGTGAGGCAATTCATTATGTTGTGAATTGGTTGATTGAGGATCGTCGTTCTGATGTTGGTCTCTCAATGTTGTTGGTGGATTTTCAAAATGCCTTTAATCTATCGTGCGGTCATGTTACGTAAAGTTCGTCGTCGTTGTCCAGGCATTTCACGATGGGTTGATTTTGCTACTCTAATCCAGCCAGATTGTATTATTGGGACCACACCTTATGGTCATCTCGGGGGTGCAGCAGGGTGATCCCCTTGGTCTTTTGCTTTTTGCATTTGTTTTACAACCCTGGTATGTGAAATCAAAGAAGGTTGACATTGGGTTGTTTGGAGGGAACGACGGGGCCCTCAGACCTACAGATGTGTTACTTTATTCCAGGGATCGTGGTCGCGATGTCTGTGTTGACTTGAAAGGGTCTTCACCTTTGACACAGTATGGGCTATTTGACTTTGTTACTAGACGGGTTGTGGCTGATGGGGCTCATCGGAAGCGGGTCAAATGCGAATATAGCTATCAGGCGATTGGATATGGTTTCAATCCCTTCTCCTTTTCTTCACTTGGGGAATTAAAGAAGGAGCCTGTTGCATTGCCGAAGTGGGTTCATAAGTTCTCGACAACGCAAGACATTGGGGCTCGTGCTGCTGCTTATATATTTACTAGGATAGGATTTGCAATAGCTAGAGGAGTGGGGGCCCATATTGTATCTCAGTTTCCCACTAATTTTTTGTAGGTTGTATGACTTTGTCTGTTTTTGAGATATAATAATAATAATAATAATAATAATAATAATAATAATAATAATAATAATAATAATAATAATAATAATAATAATAATAATAATAATCCATAACTATATACTAAAGGCGAATCTAGAATAACATGTGTCACCTCCTTATAAAATATTTTCCCGCCTCTTTTTTCTTTCTATTTTGGATTTTTCTTTTGGCCAAACTTCAATTAACTATAATATTTTCTTTCCATATTTAAGGTACTATATTATTATTTTATTTTTTTGACAACAGAAAAGTACTATATTATTATAATAGGATTTTTAGCCAATGACTATGTATAATCAGTTTTTTTTTTTTTTTTTCTCCAACTTTATTATTTTTGACAATATAAAGTCTATTTCAATTAGAGAAAAAAATATTTTAATAATAACATATATATAAATGTATATTCTTTACTTTTCTACTCTTCGTATTAATAATATCATGTGTCAAAATTTTGTGCAAAAATATTTACAACTAAGAAATTTATAATAATGTAATACATACACAATCTTTACTAATCAATAGAAAAATATATATAATTTGTCAGGAATACAATTTTTCCTTCCCTACTTGAACATAATAAATACTTATATATACTACTCAGATCATATATTATGTAAAATCCCTGACAATTCAAAACTCTAAAAAAAAAAGGGTTTTAATTATCACAAAGTATGATAACAAATTAGGGACGAAGGGTATATCCATGTATGTGTGTATCGTATGGGTATTAACCTAAAATTTTCATTTTTTATAAGGATATCATAAAACCTCATAGTCTATAAATTTATTTCATTTTATTTTATTTGTTAAGTCTTTTGCATCAATACTCTTGACGTCTTTAACATGGTTATAAATTAAAATTCTAGCTATTTTGTTTACTTTAAATATATACTTCGTATTTTTTTTGGTACATAATTGTTGTAATATAATTCATTATAAAATTTAGTAAAACCGTGTATGGCACGGGAGTTAAGCTAGTAATAATAATAATTACGAATCTCATGTTTTAATATATTCATCAGTTTTTTTTAATTGTTTAAAACTACCTTATGTAAAATATATTAATAATTTGAAAGAATAAAATATGATGTATCATATTATTTAACTATATGGAATATGAAGTACGGAGTAATAATTATAAGATATAAAGTAATAGATATGGAAAATATTGAATATCTTGTTTTAATATATTCATCAATTTTTTTTTAAATATTGTTCAAATTACCTTATCTAAATTACATTAATAATCTGAAAGAATAAAATATGATGTATCGTGCTATTTAAAGATATGACATATGGAGTACGGAGTAATATTTACAAGAAAATAAAGTAATATATAAATGGAATATATTTTATTATAGATGTGAGAAGTATGTTAATAAAAATTACCACAATTATATGAGTTGGTGACATGAGTAAGTGACATTGACTAAAACAAAAGGGAAAAAAAATGGGGTGATTTTGGTGGGAAAAACAGCACTAGGAAGCCTAGTGTTTGTTTTAGTATTATACTAGATTAGTCCCGTGCGACATATGATTTAACAAATAAAATTTTAGTGTAGAAATTTCATATACAAACAATCTTCTTGGGGCGTTAGATAACTAATTAATATATTACTTAAAATAGTATTAAGTTCGGAATGCATGACAAAATTACGCGTCGATCGACATAATTGATGTTAATTTTCTTTAATATTTTCACATTTATTTATCTTTTCTAACGCCCCTGCGGCGCTCGTTAGCTTTTGACATAGATTAAATCATAAGCCTATGTAGTTAAGTGATATAGTACTATATTTACATTCAATGCTTTCTATGTAATTGACCTCTAGTAGCCAACTTAAAATTAAATGAAAACAACACCCAAATTTATCAAATACAAAATAAGAAATATTATAAAGTTCAATTATCAAGTTTTGAAAGAAAAAAAAAAGTACCATCAACAAAACATTCAATAATATGTCAAAATATTAAGCTTGATGATTTGAAAAAACAAATTGTATTAAGAAAAATTTTAAGCAACACCAGCAGTATGATTAATCTTGTAAAAGAAAACCAATCATTAATACGAAGTATAATCTGTAAATTTTCTGCACATACAAGGCTTTAAATAGTGTGACACTGGAAGACAACAATCTAATGAAGAAAGAAGAGTAGAACCAAAAAAAGATGATCTTATGCTATAAGAAAATAAGATGATCTTCATCAATAAGAAAATAAGATGATCTTCATCAATGTAATTGGAGAGAGTATTTGAGAGCTTTGGATTCATATTAATGACTTCAAACGAACAAATAATCAAATTAAAAATGTGTTTAAAAATTTCAGGAGATTTCTAGAAGTTTGAACATCCAGTTAAGGAATTATGGAGAGGGAATGATAGATCTTTTATTCTTTTAAATAAAAAAAAGGATTAGTAGAAAAACAACCATATCCCTTAACATCCCTATTTTTTAGGAAAAAAGATATCCGTATAGTAGTTTACTTTTGTTAATTTAAATTATTGGTTTGTATAAAATACATAGTTTGAGATAAGTACAAATAAACTATACTCCTTCATATCCCACTATTATAGGAAATAGCAATTTACTATTGTAAATTAAATTATTAAGTTATGTAAAATGTATTTTTTTTTTTGAAACAATGTAAAATGTATTTAAACTATCAAGTGATAAATTTTTTCTATAACATGCAATACACCTTTGAGAGGGAGATTTTTTATAATAAGTTTACAAATGTACAAGTTTGGGGGAAAGATTATGTCAGCAATTGCTACTTTAGTATTATTTATAGACTAGGTTAGCACCATGTGATGCACGGATTTAAACAAATACATTTGTGATTTTTTTATTTTTTATTTTTAAACTTGTTGCTTATGGTAAGTAATTTCTAAAATACTACTCAAACATACAATCATATGATAAATACTTTAAAGTTGGAGTTGAATTACCATTGGGATGGTGCTTCGATAGGGGTGTCAAACAGATCAAGTCGGGTTAGCTTCGTGTTCGGGTCAACTGATTTCAGGTTTAATTTGGGTTGAAAAACTCAACTTGAACTTAATATTTTTGAATTCGGGTCAACCCCGTATATGACCTAAAACCTTTTTTTTTGGGTATAAATCGGGTTACTATATTCGGATTGGGTCAACCTAGCCAATCTGATTTTGTTCATTCAAAATGATTTTCCAAGAAAGTGAAGCTTAACAATTCAATCTCAAACAAAATTATCGGATTACAAACCAAGCCTACTTAACAAATTGCAAATTGGATTTCAAAATCTACAATGATTTTTAAATACAATCTTCAATGCTCTTTGTTTTGTCCTCATGGAATCAATCTCCTCCTCTCTAAAAGAAAGATGGATTTGAGTGGTCGTAACTTGCTAAGATTAAAAAATAGGAAAATTTGTCAAGAATAACACGACCTTTTAGCGATATTTCAAAATGAAACGACATTTGGATTATCTTAAAATAACACGACGTTTGATACATATCTTCAGTAAATGGAACTTGGCCTGTTGGTAACCAGTATAATAGGTTACCTATGTGACGTGTCATAGTGTCATTGGTCTATTTTTTTTACAATTTTCTTTTTTAAAAAAAATCTTAAACCTATAAAAAAAAACCTTAAAAAAAAAATATTTATTTCATGCATTGCTTCCCCGCCGGCACCAGGACTCCCCTCGACCCCTTATTGGGCGCCCTTTCCTTCTCATCCCCGATTCCGGCCCTAGTTTCTACCCCGTCCTCGATTTTGTCCCCCATCTCTACCACATCCTAGATGCTAGCACCCCTATCTTCTTCATTCAAGCTCTCTCTTTTCTATAGGTTAGAGTTTCGATTGGGTTTAGAGGGTGGAGCAGTGGTGTCATGGAGGTACGGAGGGAGGGCGGCGATTTCGCGGCGGTTTCAAAGGTTTAGCGGCGGTTCCTAAGGTTTCAAGGTTTCGATTGGGTCTCGGCGGTTTCGCGGTGGTATGGGGGTGGGTGGGAGGGAAGGCAATTTCGAGAGACAATCTAACGATCCTTTGTAGCCTTGAGAATGTTTTCCTTCTGGTTTATTTGACTATATTCGAAAGCTTGATAATCCTTGCAATTTTGAATAATTTTTCCCAACAAAATAATTTTACGACAATCCATTAGATTTATTATCATGGATTCAACCCTAAGAAATTTAAACCCCGAAAAGTGGAGATAAACTTTGTCTTTCAAAAGAGGTCGAAAACCCTTGTCTTTCGAAGGAGATCAGGAACCCTTTCTTTCGAGGGAGAAATTCCTCCCAAAAGGAGGAAGCATTATTATAAACCTAAAAAAAAACTTTTAAAGAAACAAGAATTAGGGCTTTTTATCGGTTAAATCGATGGAAGCCTCTTTAAAAAACAACAATGAAGGCTAGGGTTTAGAAGAGAGGAAGAGGAGAGGGGAGAGGGGAGAGAGCAGAGAATTCAAAGTAGTGGCAATATGAATAATTATAATGTAATCCATTACATCATTTTAGAGAGAGAATAAAAAATATATATATATATATATATAACTAATTAGCCCTAAATTAGTTACGTAGTAGATTATTTGGGGTACCAATTATTTTGGTTTGGGTCATTTCGGGTATAAAGTAATTATAGTTTGACTCACTTCGAGTTTCGGGTCTGTTCGGGTCAATTAATTCGGGTCACTTTGAGTTTCGGGTGAATCATTTCGGGTTAAAATTGTGTCCGGTCCACTTCGAATTTGGGTCAATTTCAAGTCGGGTCACTTCAGGCATCAGGTCACATTCAGGTCAACTCCATCTCGGGTCGAATTGGGTTAGTTCTGTTAGGGTTATTTTAATTCGGGTCAATTTTCGGATTGCCAGTCGGGTCATTTGGGTCGTGTCAGGATTGCTAGGTCTACTTACAATGTACATTTAGCCATGAAACATGTTGGCCTCTTTAATAGTGTTTACTTTTTTTTATTCCTGTTACTACCTCTGTTTATTTATTTATTTATTTATTTGCAACATAGGGGTATTTTATATGAGACATAAAAAATTTATTTGTTGCAAATAAAAAGAAATGGAGGTAGTGTTTATGTTGGTAGTTATCAAAGAATAGTACAATATAATGATTATCTACGTATGCACATTATGTTTTATATTGAGGATATATTTTAGGAAATCTTAAGATATATTTGTTAGCATTTTTGGTAGTTATTGATATCATTTGATAGTTTCCTAATCCTATCATATTAGGGTAAGCTTGTATTATATAAGGTTTCAAAGTCATTAATGAGAATTAAGCCAATTCATTCGTTAATTCTTCATGGTATCAAGAGCAGGTTGAAGTTTTTTTAACACATAAAAATGGTTGGAGAAGACACACCTCCATCGCCGCCCCCTCCTATCGAAATCAAACCAAATTCTCCGTTGTGCCTTGGGTCGCAAGATCAACCTGAGGATTTTACTATTCCTACCTGACTTAAAAACTAATAATTATGATGATTGGGCTGCCAATATGCAAACCACTTTGGAAGCTAGGCGTAAATTCGAATTTCAGGATGGTACCATCACGACACCTATCCCTCCGTGCACTCAGTTCGATTGGGTGAAAATCAACGCAATGTTAATCTCCTGGATTTCTAATACCATCGATCCGGAGGTAAGGTCTTCGCTTTCTAAATTTTGTGAAGCTAGGTTACTATGAGAGCATCTCAGGAAGCGATTTGCTCAAACCAATGGCCCTAGAATTAAGCAATTAGAATCATCGATTGCTAAGTGTGAACAAACTCAATCTATATCTATTTTTGTTTATTATGGGAAATTGCATTCTTTGTGGCAAGATTTAGATCACCATGAGCCATTAATTTCTTGTTCATGCTGTTCGAAATGTATGTCCGGTCAATTGCATGAAGCTAGACGAGAGCAAGCTAAATTACATGATTTTTTGATGGGTTTATATTCTGATTTTTATTCATCATTGCGCACTAATATTTTATCCCAAGATCCCTCCTAAGTCTAAATCGTGCATATCAATTGATGGTGCAAGAAGAACCAGTTTGTTCGACAAAGCAAGAACATGACCAAAAGCCTACTAAGGCTGTTGGCTTTGCTGTTCGTATGGGTGCAGGTCGTGGTCGAGAGGGGTCAGGTTTGGTCTATGCTAAATGCAAGAAAATTGGTCATGAGACCTCCAATTGTTGGTCGGACAAAGTGTGTAATTATTGCAAGAAAAAGGGTCCTATTCAGGTGAAGTGTTTCGAGCTTCATGGGTATCCTCCTAATACCAATGATGGCAGCTAGGGGGGGGGGGGGGGGGGAAGTCCGCAAGTGGTCGTGATCAAGGTACGGTGCTTGCAAATGCAATCTTGGGTTCGAGTGCTCCTTTCGCAAGTAGTCCTTCTCAAGGTCAAGTGATTTCAAGCAAACAATGGAAGGCAAATACTGGTTTGTTTGGTAATGCCAATGTCTTTGAAAATTGCTTGAATTGTATGTTTGATGTTCCTTCTTGGATTATTGACACTAGGGCAACGCATCATGTTACCAGAGAAAAATCATGGTTATTTAATGCACAAATTTTGAATGTCCCGTTGGTTTACCTAACGGGGACAATGTGGTGGCTTCTTTAATTAGCTCTATTCGTTTGTCGAACAAGATTACTCTAACCGGGGTTCTCTATGTTCCACATTTGAGTTGTAATTTGCTTTTAGTGTCTCAACTTTCTGATGAGCTTAATTGTTTTGTCCAATTTAATCCTTATATGTGTGTTATACAGGACCAAACAAAGGAGTTGATTGGAACGGGAGCTATGAGAGACGGACTATATTATTTTAGCAATTCGGATTCGGTGCATCATGTTGGCATTGGTGAAGCAACCTCAAGCTTGGAGTTGTGGCATCGACAAATGGGTCATCCTTCCGAGAAAGTAGTTAAGTTGCTCACTCATGTTAGTAGCAATAAAGATAGTCTTGATAAAGGGTGTGAAGTATGTATGCGTGCTAAACATCCTAGAGATAAATTTTCATTAAGTGATAGTAGGGCTTCTAGGATTTTTGAGAAAATACATTGTGATTTGTGGGGTCCATATCGGCATGTTTTGTCATGTGGAGCTCGTTATTTTTTACTATTGTGGATGATTATTTTCGGGCTGTTTGGATTTATTTGTTGGTTGATAAAACTGAAGTTTTTCGAATGTTTTTGGCATTTGTTGCAATGGTTGATAGGAAATTTTCTCAAACCATTAAAGTTGTGCAAAGTGATAATGGTACTAAATTTAATTGCTTGCTTGATTATTTTGGATCTACTGGTATTATTTTTCAAACCTCTTGTGTCATTGTGTGGGGACTCCACAACAAAATGGGAGGGTTGAGAGAAACACAAACACATCCTGGCCTTGAAGCTGGGAGAGCTTTGAGATTTCAAGCCAAATTGCCTATTTATTTTTGGGAGAGTGTGTTCTTACCGTCGTTAATTAATTGTGCACCCACTCCATTGTTGCAAAACAAAACACCATTCGAAATTTTGTTTTAATTCACCCTCATTCGATGCAATTCGTATATATGGATGTCTTTGTTTCGCTCATAACCAGAAAACAAATGGTGATAAATTTGCTAGTCGAAGAAGAAAATGTGTTTTTTATGGGTTATCCTTTTGAGAAGAAGGGGTGGAAATTGTATGACCTTGATTTGAAAGTTTTTTTTATCTCCCTTGATGTCAAGTTTGTGGAGGGTGTATTTCCTTTTGGTAGCTCGGAAGATGTGAATATAATGTCCACGGTTTGTGACAATAATAATGATGTTCATGAGGATTTTTTGGAGTATGAAGTGTTTAATGATCATGAGGTGAATTTTGGTGATGAGAATGTGGGTTACGTGAATGAAGTGCAGGCTACCCAAAGCTTGGAGCACACAGCCACTCACACGGAGCAACCTGCGAGCCCAGGCGAACCTGGGATGGGAAAAATGTTCGACCAACTACTACTTCACCCACAGGGAATCCCGCGGGCGTGGGTTAGCAGCGAAAAAGCCAGGCTTCGTTCCTGCTTTACTCGCAGGAAATCCTTCGGGCGCAAAGTTCCACGAGCAGCACATCAGTACTACTTCAGATGCCGAGCAGCATCAAGTGTCCACCGAGCATCAACAGAGTGTCGAACCATTGGGTAGGGGATTTCGTGAAAAGGTTCCATCCGTCAAGCTTCGAGATTATGTGATGCATTCCGTTTTTGCTAATAGTTCGTCTTCGTCCTCTCCGTCTTCAATTACTCCTTCAAATACGCCTTACCCTTTAGCACATTATATAAATTGTGACAAGTTTTCTGTGAATTATCGCAAGTTCTTTGCAGCAGCTGTTCAAGAGAAGGATCCAAAATCATTCGAAGAAGCCATGAAATCTGAAGGTTGGAGACGATCTATGAAAGATGATATAACAGCATTGGAAGACAATGAGACATGGACCTTAAAGCATCTTCCTCCGGCAACAAAGCTCTAGGGAGTCAATAGGTGTACAAGACAAAATTTTTAGCTAATGGTGACATCGAGCATCTCAAGTCTCGATTGGTTGTCTTTGGTAATCATCAACAAGAAGACATAGATTATGGTGAAACATTCGCTCCAGTTACAAAAAATGGCTATAGTTCGGGCGTTCCTTGCAATTGCAGGTTCTACAAATTGGGAGCTTCATCAGATGGACGTCCACAATGCCTTTTTACATGGTGATTTATATGAGGAGGTGTACATGAAATTGCCCCCCGATTTTGAAAGCTCGGATCCAACTTTGGTGTGTCGATTGAGGAAGTCTTTGTATGGGTTGAAACAGGCTTTGAGATGTTGATTTGCCAAGCTAGTTACAGCCTTGAAAGGGTGTGGTTTTCTCCAATATTACTCTGATTATTCTCTTTTTACATACACTAACGACAATGTTCAGATTAATGTCTTAATGTATTGATGATCTAATTATTTCTGGGAACGATTCCGCTACATTGGTTGTGTTCAAGGCTTATATTTGTGATTGTTTTAAAATGAAGGACCTTGGTCCTTTAAAGTATATTTTGGGCATAGAAGTTGCTCGTAGTTCATCTGGTTTGTTTTTGTGTCAACGACAGTACACTTATGATATTATTTCTGAAGCAGGTTTGTCAGGGGCAAAACCGAGTGATTTTGCATTTTAGCAAAATCAGAAGCTTGGTCTCACTAATGGTGAGTTGCTTGCGGTCCTTAAGTCCTATTGCTGATTAGTAGGGCGGTTGATTTATCTCTCGGTCACACGACCGAATTTGGCTTATTCGGTGCATGGCCTTTCACAATTTTACAAGTCTTTTGGTGGCTTATGTACTAAATAATCAGAGTTTTCCCTGGAAATATTAGGCTAATAACAATAGTTTCATGCTTTCATTATACATACTTTGCACTTTGTATGTATATTTTAAAATTTTGAATGTATCCTTTATTTGATACAGTAAATACATTGTTAGGGATAGAATTATGAGAGTCAAGTAATCATGTTTTTTATTATGTCTACTAGGTTAGGTGTCATATTATACACAATTATAATATGGATAAATACAACTATAATACACGTCATATTAATTTGCTTCTTATTTTGTGTATGTATCAAAATTAAACATGGAATATTATGAAATAGTCAATTAGACCATAAGTATATATAAACTACATCTAGTTTAACCCATATGATTTTTTTAAAAAAATCAATGATGAATGAGTATTTATTTTCCTATTTGTTAGTCTAATAACTAAATAAGTATTTAAATTTATGTATTACACTGGGTAGAATTAACAACCTCATTTTAATGATATTTGATCAATTGTTTTTCTCTAACAAAATATAATAATTTAAAAAGAATGAAATTTTAATTAACCAAATTGCCTTATTACTCCGTACATAAACATTAAAAAGCAAAATTTTCATTTTATAATAAAAGAATATTTTAATCAAAATATTGAGAAGATAGAAATTGCACCGGAACTTCAATTATTGTGCATTTAATACACTTTGCGATGGTGGGAAACATTAATATGTAATACATAAATAGTCGAAAATTAAAAAAATAGAATGTTTTATTTTGTCCAAAAAATATGCTATTATTTTTATTTTTTGATGCAAACGAGGGGCAAGCTAAAAACAAGACAAAAACAAAAAAAAAAAAAAACTATGGGGGAATAAAACGTGGCAAAGTCACTCCTACAACATCATTATGCAAAATACGACCTAAAGGTAAGGGGGGGACTTGAATCACTCCACCGGGTTGTTTTGATGGACTCGTTGATTGGCCAACTTATCTGCGGGGCGATTTCCTTCACGATACACATGAATCACCTCCACTTGTTAGTTTGGTTTGGCTAACATATTGCGACAATTCGAGGTATGGTGAATATAGTCCCCTCCATACTCGACTTCCCTTAGCAGAACTTTAACCACAACTTGGTTATCTAGCTGAACTTGAAGCTTTTTCAGGCCCATTCTTTGAGCTAACTCCATGTCATACTCCGCTACTAACACCTTGCTTTAAAGGAAAAGTAGGGACCAAACCTTAAAGAATAAGCGTAGCTAAATTTCCCTGTGCAATCACAGATGATGCCTCCATCTCCAGCTACACTAGGGGTACCTTTAGTCGCACCATCCGAGTTCAAAACATGCCACCCAACAAGTGGAGCTCTCCAATTGATGTAGGCTTCCTTCCTAGCTGCTGAAAATTGCAATGACCCTACTATTTCATCCCCTACAACTCTCCAATAAAAACTATGCTATTAGTAAGAATGAAGATTTCGATTAAAAAGAATATTTTGAAATTATCATAAAAAATACTACAAGAACAAAATAAATATATGAAATAATAATAATAATAATAATAATAATAATAATAATAATAATAATAATAATCATTTATGTGTACGTTTTCTTTCGTTTTGGGCGATTAGGGTAGGGTTGGGTAGGGTTCCACGTCAATTTTCCGCAGCTTTTCCGGCGTTTTTGGGCAAATTCCTGGTGGAATCAGGCTTCTATAGTGCAGCCTTCAAGGGTGTTTTTCAGGCGTTTTTGCGGCTGTTTTCAGGCTATCTAATCAGTGGTTTTCCACGTCGATTTTTCTGGCAGATTGGCTTCATTTGTGGCCAGGTTTTTAGGTTGTTTTCAAGCATAATCTGGTGGATTTTTGGGCTGTTTCTGGGTGAGTTTCTGTTCGTGTTTCAGGCGGTTTTCTGCTCAAGTTTCTGGCTTGTTTTTGGTTGTTTTTCAGGCGGCTTTCTCAGGCTACGGTTTTCCATTTTCAGGTATTAGTTTTCTATTTTTTGGTCTCGGTATTTTTGGGGCAGTTTTGGGTGCGACTTTGGTGCAGCTCTGTGTGCTTTTTCCAGCCGTTAATCCGACACCAATTGGCTATTTTCCGGTAGCAGCAGAGGGTCTGTTTTCAGGCAGACTTTGGTTAGTCTCTAGCATCATTTCTTGCTTGCTTTTTTTTGGTAGTTTTTGCTTGCAGTTTTGGTTGTTTTGTTGGTGTTTCGTGTTGTAGTTTTTGGTGGCCGTTTGAAGCTATGTCGACTGCCGTTGTAAAGTTTCATTGTCCCTTTGTGGGTCTTAGTGTTGTCAAGATGGGAGTGGAAATGGCCTTACTAGAAGTTCTCTAATTAAGCATCTTAGTGATCATCATTGTAATATCGATGCGCGAGATATCACCCGACATTCTCTTACTTCTAATTTGGTTGTTTATACTTAGGCAGAAGTTACTTTTACGTGATGGGGATTTGGTTATGTGGGGTTTGCTACAAAACACATACGCTACGTTCTAAGTGTCGTCATGATAGGGGTGAGGATGTGTCACCCCCTAATGAAGAAGATGGTATTATTCGTTTTGTGCTTCATAATTTCGCCAAGCCGCAAGCTCGGTCCCTCTTCTCTTGCTCGAATTGGACATGTGGATGGTTTGGTGCGAGATCATAACGGTGGTTTTGATGTGGCTCTCCTTCATTGTTTGTTCTCTAAGGATTTTCTTACTGTGAAGTCGATCCCTCCCAAGTATCGTTTGGGGTTTTCTCAGGTTCTGAAAAGTGCTCTTGATAAGGTGATCTCTAAGCCTGATGACATTTCTAATTGGGTCTCTTTGTTGGTGTTACCTCTTTGCACCCTTAAAACCTTTCGCCCGCAGAGTAGTCGTGAGTCTTGGTCTTCGGTAAAACGTTGGCACCAGGATCGGAAGAGAGTATTTCCCATGCTATTTGTTTTTGGAGTGCACCAGGTGGTAGTTTGCAGCTTGTGAGGGAAACTTTGGCAGAGGATTCTCCTACTTTGTCGGTGGTTCATGATGAGGACCTTGATTTGGAAGAGCGTAATATCAAGTAGTGTCGTAGGAAGATTTGCGATGCCATTACACTGCTGTAGTCCGGGTTCTTTCTTTTTCCGGCGTTGCTCCTTATAATGAGGCCACTCTAGTGGATTTATAGTCAAAGCACCCTTCTTCTCTAGCTCCATCCTTGCCTGATATACCTATTGATCACCTTCATCTCGTTATGACTTTTGTTGTTGTTTTGGATCGGATTAAGAGTTTTCCTCGTTGCACATCATGTGGTAGGGATGGTTTACGTGCTCAACACCTTATGGATTGCTTGACTGAAGTTGTTGTGGCAGTCTCAAATGAGTTGGTTGACTCTATTACCGGGGTGGTTAATCTCTTTCTAGCTGGAAGATGTCCTATGGATTAAGAGAGTGATTGCTAGTGCTCCTCTCACACCACTTGTCAATCCCGGTGGTGGTATTCGTCCTATAGTTGTGGATACTGTTTGGCGATGTCTAGTTTCAAAGGTCAATGCTGTTATGGTTGGCCAGTCTTTGGGAAGTTTCTTTTATGGTCTTCATCTTTGGTGTTGGGGTTTCTTCAGGTGGTGAGGCAATTCATTATGTTGTGAATTGGTTGATTGAGGATCGTCGTTCTGATGTTGGTCTCTCAATGTTGTTGGTGGATTTTCAAAATGCCTTTAATCTATCGTGCGGTCATGTTACGTAAAGTTCGTCGTCGTTGTCCAGGCATTTCACGATGGTTGATTTTGCTACTCTAATCCAGCCAGATTGTATTATTGGGACCACACCTTATGGTCATCTCGGGGGTGCAGCAGGGTGATCCCCTTGGTCTTTTGCTTTTTGCATTTGTTTTACAACCCCTGGTATGTGAAATCAAAGAAGGTTGACATTGGGTTGTTTGGAGGGAACGACGGGGCCCTCAGACCTACAGATGTGTTACTTTATTCCAGGGATCGTGGTCGCGATGTCTGTGTGTTGACTTGAAAGGGTCTTCACCTTTGACACAGTATGGGCTATTTGACTTTGTTACTAGACGGGTTGTGGCTGATGGGGCTCATCGGAAGCGGGTCAAATGCGAATATAGCTATCAGGCGATTGGATATGGTTTCAATCCCTTCTCTTTTCTTCACTTGGGGAATTAAAGAAGGAGCCTGTTGCATTGCCGAAGTGGGTTCATAAGTTCTCGACAACGCAAGACATTGGGGCTCGTGCTGCTGCTTTATATTTACTAGGATAGGATTTGCAATAGCTAGAGGAGTGGGGGCCCATATTGTATCTCAGTTTCCCACTAATTTTTTGTAGGTTGTATGACTTTGTCTGTTTTTGAGATATAATAATAATAATAATAATAATAATAATAATAATAATAATAATAATAATAATAATAATAATAATAATAATAATAATAATAATCCATAACTATATACTAAAGGCGAATCTAGAATAACATGTGTCACCTCCTTATAAAATATTTTCCCGCCTCTTTTTTCTTTCTATTTTGGATTTTTCTTTTGGCCAAACTTCAATTAACTATAATATTTTCTTTCCATATTTAAGGTACTATATTATTATTTTATTTTTTTGACAACAGAAAAGTACTATATTATTATAATAGGATTTTTAGCCAATGACTATGTATAATCAGTTTTTTTTTTTTTTTCTCCAACTTTATTATTTTTGACAATATAAAGTCTATTTCAATTAGAGAAAAAAATATTTTAATAATAACATATATATAAATGTATATTCTTTACTTTTCTACTCTTCGTATTAATAATATCATGTGTCAAAATTTTGTGCAAAAATATTTACAACTAAGAAATTTATAATAATGTAATACATACACAATCTTTACTAATCAATAGAAAAATATATATAATTTGTCAGGAATACAATTTTTCCTTCCCTACTTGAACATAATAAATACTTATATATACTACTCAGATCATATATTATGTAAAATCCCTGACAATTCAATAACTCTAAAAAAAAAAGGGTTTTAATATCACAAAGTATGATAACAAATTAGGGACGAAGGGTATATCCATGTATGTGTGTATCGTATGGGTATTAACCTAAAATTTTCATTTTTTATAAGGATATCATAAAACCTCATAGTCTATAAATTTATTTCATTTTATTTTATTTGTTAAGTCTTTTGCATCAATACTCTTGACGTCTTTAACATGGTTATAAATTAAAAATTCTAGCTATTTTGTTTACTTTAAATATATACTTCGTATTTTTTTTTGGTACATAATTGTTGTAATATAATTCATTATAAAATTTAGTAAAACCGTGTGGCACGGGAGTTAAGCTAGTAATAATAATAATTACGAATCTCATGTTTTAATATATTCATCAGTTTTTTTTAATTGTTTAAAACTACCTTATGTAAAATATATTAATAATTTGAAAGAATAAAATATGATGTATCATATTATTTAACTATATGGAATATGAAGTACGGAGTAATAATTATAAGATATAAAGTAATAGATATGGAAAATATTGAATATCTTGTTTTAATATATTCATCAATTTTTTTTTAAATATTGTTCAAATTACCTTATCTAAATTACATTAATAATCTGAAAGAATAAAATATGATGTATCGTGCTATTTAAAGATATGACATATGGAGTACGGAGTAATATTTACAAGAAATAAAGTAATATATAAATGGAATATATTTTATTATAGATGTGAGAAGTATGTTAATAAAAATTACCACAATTATATGAGTTGGTGACATGAGTAAGTGACATTGACTAAAACAAAAGGGAAAAAAAATGGGGTGATTTTGGTGGGAAAAACAGCACTAGGAAGCCTAGTGTTTGTTTTAGTATTATACTAGATTAGTCCCGTGCGACATATGATTTTAACAAATAAAATTTTAGTGTAGAAATTTCATATACAAACAATCTTCTTGGGGCGTTAGATAACTAATTAATATATTACTTAAAATAGTATTAAGTTCGGAATGCATGACAAAATTACGCGTCGATCGACATAATTGATGTTAATTTTCTTTAATATTTTCACATTTATTTATCTTTTCTAACGCCCCTGCGGCGCTCGTTAGCTTTTGACATAGATTAAATCATAAGCCTATGTAGTTAAGTGATATAGTACTATATTTACATTCAATGCTTTCTATGTAATTGACCTCTAGTAGCCAACTTAAAATTAAATGAAAACAACACCCAAATTTATCAAATACAAAATAAGAAATATTATAAAGTTCAATTATCAAGTTTTGAAAGAAAAAAAAAAGTACCATCAACAAAACATTCAATAATATGTCAAAATATTAAGCTTGATGATTTGAAAAAACAAATTGTATTAAGAAAAATTTTAAGCAACACCAGCAGTATGATTAATCTTGTAAAAGAAAACCAATCATTAATACGAAGTATAATCTGTAAATTTTCTGCACATACAAGGCTTTAAATAGTGTGACACTGGAAGACAACAATCTAATGAAGAAAGAAGAGTAGAACCAAAAAAAGATGATCTTATGCTATAAGAAAATAAGATGATCTTCATCAATAAGAAAATAAGATGATCTTCATCAATGTAATTGGAGAGAGTATTTGAGAGCTTTGGATTCATATTAATGACTTCAAACGAACAAATAATCAAATTAAAAATGTGTTTAAAAATTTCAGGAGATTTCTAGAAGTTTGAACATCCAGTTAAGGAATTATGGAGAGGGAATGATAGATCTTTTATTCTTTTAAATAAAAAAAAGGATTAGTAGAAAAACAACCATATCCCTTAACATCCCTATTTTTTAGGAAAAAAGATATATCCGTATAGTAGTTTACTTTTGTTAATTTAAATTATTGGTTTGTATAAAATACATAGTTTGAGATAAGTACAAATAAACTATACTCCTTCATATCCCACTATTATAGGAAATAGCAATTTACTATTGTAAATTAAATTATTAAGTTATGTAAAATGTATTTTTTTTTTTGAAACAATGTAAAATGTATTTAAACTATCAAGTGATAAATTTTTTCTATAACATGCAATACACCTTTGAGAGGGAGATTTTTTTATAATAAGTTTACAAATGTACAAGTTTGGGGGAAAGATTATGTCAGCAATTGCTACTTTAGTATTATTTATAGACTAGGTTAGCACCCATGTGATGCACGGATTTAAACAAATACATTTGTGATTTTTTTATTTTTTATTTTTAAACTTGTTGCTTATGGTAAGTAATTTCTAAAATACTACTCAAACATACAATCATATGATAAATACTTTAAAGTTGGAGTTGAATTACCATTGGGATGGTGCTTCGATAGGGGTGTCAAACAGATCAAGTCGGGTTAGCTTCGTGTTCGGGTCAACTGATTTCAGGTTTAATTTGGGTTGAAAAACTCAACTTGAACTTAATATTTTTGAATTCGGGTCAACCCCGTATATGACCTAAAACCTTTTTTTTTGGGTATAAATCGGGTTACTATATTCGGATTGGGTCAACCTAGCCAATCTGATTTTGTTCATTCAAAATGATTTTCCAAGAAAGTGAAGCTTAACAATTCAATCTCAAACAAAATTATCGGATTACAAACCAAGCCTACTTAACAAATTGCAAATTGGATTTCAAAATCTACAATGATTTTTAAATACAATCTTCAATGCTCTTTGTTTTGTCCTCATGGAATCAATCTCCTCCTCTCTAAAAGAAAGATGGATTTGAGTGGTCGTAACTTGCTAAGATTAAAAAATAGGAAAATTTGTCAAGAATAACACGACCTTTTAGCGATATTTCAAAATGAAACGACATTTGGATTATCTTAAAATAACACGACGTTTGATACATATCTTCAGTAAATGGAACTTGGCCTGTTGGTAACCAGTATAATAGGTTACCTATGTGACGTGTCATAGTGTCATTGGTCTATTTTTTTTACAATTTTCTTTTTTAAAAAAATCTTAAACCTATAAAAAAAACCTTAAAAAAAATATTTATTTCATGCATTGCTTCCCCGCCGGCACCAGGACTCCCCTCGACCCCTTATTGGGCGCCCTTTCCTTCTCATCCCCGATTCCGGCCCTAGTTTCTACCCCGTCCTCGATTTTGTCCCCCATCTCTACCACATCCTAGATGCTAGCACCCCTATCTTCTTCATTCAAGCTCTCTCTTTTCTATAGGTTAGAGTTTCGATTGGGTTTAGAGGGTGGAGCAGTGGTGTCATGGAGGTACGGAGGGAGGGCGGCGATTTCGCGGCGGTTTCAAAGGTTTAGCGGCGGTTCCTAAGGTTTCAAGGTTTCGATTGGGTCTCGGCGGTTTCGCGGTGGTATGGGGGTGGCCGGGTGGGAGGGAAGGCAATTTCGAGAGACAATCTAACGATCCTTTGTAGCCTTGAGAATGTTTTCCTTCTGGTTTATTTGACTATATTCGAAAGCTTGATAATCCTTGCAATTTTGAATAATTTTTCCCAACAAAATAATTTTACGACAATCCATTAGATTTATTATCATGGATTCAACCCTAAGAAATTTAAACCCCGAAAAGTGGAGATAAACTTTGTCTTTCAAAAGAGGTCGAAAACCCTTGTCTTTCGAAGGAGATCAGGAACCCTTTCTTTCGAGGGAGAAAATTCCTCCCAAAAGGAGGAAGCATTATTATAAACCTAAAAAAAAAACTTTTAAAGAAACAGAATTAGGGCTTTTTATCGGTTAAATCGATGGAAGCCTCTTTAAAAAACAACAATGAAGGCTAGGGTTTAGAAGAGAGGAAGAGGAGAGGGGAGAGGGGAGAGAGCAGAGAATTCAAAGTAGTGGCATATGATAATTATAATGTAATCCATTACATCATTTTAGAGAGAGAAATAAAAAATATATATATATATATATAACTAATTAGCCTAAATTAGTTACGTAGTAGATTATTTGGGGTACCAATTATTTTGGTTTGGGTCATTTCGGGTATAAAGTAATTATAGTTTGACTCACTTCGAGTTCGGGTCTGTTCGGGTCAATTAATTCGGGTCACTTTGAGTTTCGGGTGAATCATTTCGGGTTAAAAATTGTGGTCCGGTCCACTTCGAATTTGGGTCAATTTCAAGTCGGGTCACTTCAGGCATCAGGTCACATTCAGGTCAACTCCATCTCGGGTCGAATTGGGTTAGTTCTGTTAGGGTTATTTTAATTCGGGTCAATTTTCGGATTGCCAGTCGGGTCATTTGGGTCGTGTCAGGATTTGCTAGGTCTACTTACAATGTACATTTAGCCATGAAACATGTTGGCCTCTTTAATAGTGTTTACTTTTTTTTATTCCTGTTACTACCTCTGTTTATTTATTTATTTATTTATTTGCAACATAGGGGTATTTTATATGAGACATAAAAAATTTATTTGTTGCAAATAAAAAGAAATGGAGGTAGTGTTTATGTTGGTAGTTATCAAAGAATAGTACAATATAATGATTATCTACGTATGCACATTATGTTTTATATTGAGGATATATTTTAGGAAATCTTAAGATATATTTGTTAGCATCTTTTTGGTAGTTATTGATATCATTTGATAGTTTCCTAATCCTATCATATTAGGGTAAGCTTGTATTATATAAGGTTTCAAAGTCATTAATGAGAATTAAGCCAATTCATTCGTTAATTCTTCATGGTATCAAGAGCAGGTTGAAGTTTTTTTAACACATAAAAATGGTTGGAGAAGACACACCTCCATCGCCGCCCCCTCCTATCGAAATCAAACCAAATTCTCCGTTGTGCCTTGGGTCGCAAGATCAACCTGAGGATTTTACTATTCCTACCTGACTTAAAAACTAATAATTATGATGATTGGGCTGCCAATATGCAAACCACTTTGGAAGCTAGGCGTAAATTCGAATTTCAGGATGGTACCATCACGACACCTATCCCTCCGTGCACTCAGTTCGATTGGGTGAAAATCAACGCAATGTTAATCTCCTGGATTTCTAATACCATCGATCCGGAGGTAAGGTCTTCGCTTTCTAAATTTTGTGAAGCTAGGTTACTATGAGCATCTCAGGAAGCGATTTGCTCAAACCAATGGCCCTAGAATTAAGCAATTAGAATCATCGATTGCTAAGTGTGAACAAACTCAATCTATATCTATTTTTGTTTATTATGGGAAATTGCATTCTTTGTGGCAAGATTTAGATCACCATGAGCCATTAATTTCTTGTTCATGCTGTTCGAAATGTATGTCCGGTCAATTGCATGAAGCTAGACGAGAGCAAGCTAAATTACATGATTTTTTGATGGGTTTATATTCTGATTTTTATTCATCATTGCGCACTAATATTTTATCCCAAGATCCCTCCTAAGTCTAAATCGTGCATATCAATTGATGGTGCAAGAAGAACCAGTTTGTTCGACAAAGCAAGAACATGACCAAAAGCCTACTAAGGCTGTTGGCTTTGCTGTTCGTATGGGTGCAGGTCGTGGTCGAGAGGGGTCAGGTTTTGTCTATGCTAAATGCAAGAAAATTGGTCATGAGACCTCCAATTGTTGGTCGGACAAAGTGTGTAATTATTGCAAGAAAAAGGGTCCTATTCAGGTGAAGTGTTTCGAGCTTCATGGGTATCCTCCTAATACCAATGATGGCAGCTAGGGGGGGGGGGGGGAAGTCCGCAAGTGGTCGTGATCAAGGTACGGTGCTTGCAAATGCAATCTTGGGTTCGAGTGCTCCTTTCGCAAGTAGTCCTTCTCAAGGTCAAGTGATTTCAAGCAAACAATGGAAGGCAAATACTGGTTTGTTTGGTAATGCCAATGTCTTTGAAAATTGCTTGAATTGTATGTTTGATGTTCCTTCTTGGATTATTGACACTAGGGCAACGCATCATGTTACCAGAGAAAAATCATGGTTATTTAATGCACAAAATTTTGAATGTCCCGTTGGTTTACCTAACGGGGACAATGTGGTGGCTTCTTTAATTAGCTCTATTCGTTTGTCGAACAAGATTACTCTAACCGGGGTTCTCTATGTTCCACATTTGAGTTGTAATTTGCTTTTAGTGTCTCAACTTTCTGATGAGCTTAATTGTTTTGTCCAATTTAATCCTTATATGTGTGTTATACAGGACCAAACAAAGGAGTTGATTGGAACGGGAGCTATGAGAGACGGACTATATTATTTTAGCAATTCGGATTCGGTGCATCATGTTGGCATTGGTGAAGCAACCTCAAGCTTGGAGTTGTGGCATCGACAAATGGGTCATCCTTCCGAGAAAGTAGTTAAGTTGCTCACTCATGTTAGTAGCAATAAAGATAGTCTTGATAAAGGGTGTGAAGTATGTATGCGTGCTAAACATCCTAGAGATAAATTTTCATTAAGTGATAGTAGGGCTTCTAGGATTTTTGAGAAAATACATTGTGATTTGTGGGGTCCATATCGGCATGTTTTGTCATGTGGAGCTCGTTATTTTTTACTATTGTGGATGATTATTTTCGGGCTGTTTGGATTTATTTGTTGGTTGATAAAACTGAAGTTTTTCGAATGTTTTTGGCATTTGTTGCAATGGTTGATAGGAAATTTTCTCAAACCATTAAAGTTGTGCAAAGTGATAATGGTACTAAATTTAATTGCTTGCTTGATTATTTTGGATCTACTGGTATTATTTTTCAAACCTCTTGTGTCATTGTGTGGGGACTCCACAACAAAATGGGAGGGTTGAGAGAAACACAAACACATCCTGGCCTTGAAGCTGGGAGAGCTTTGAGATTTCAAGCCAAATTGCCTATTTATTTTTTGGGGAGAGTGTGTTCTTACCGTCGTTCATCTAATTAATTGTGCACCCACTCCATTGTTGCAAAACAAAACACCATTCGAAATTTTGTTTAATAATTCACCCTCATTCGATGCAATTCGTATATATGGATGTCTTTGTTTCGCTCATAACCAGAAAACAAATGGTGATAAATTTGCTAGTCGAAGAAGAAAATGTGTTTTTATGGGTTATCCTTTTGAGAAGAAGGGGTGGAAATTGTATGACCTTGATTTGAAAGTTTTTTTTATCTCCCTTGATGTCAAGTTTGTGGAGGGTGTATTTCCTTTTGGTAGCTCGGAAGATGTGAATATAATGTCCACGGTTTGTGACAATAATAATGATGTTCATGAGGATTTTTTGGAGTATGAAGTGTTTAATGATCATGAGGTGAATTTTGGTGATGAGAATGTGGGTTACGTGAATGAAGTGCAGGCTACCCAAAGCTTGGAGCACACAGCCACTCACACGGAGCAACCTGCGAGCCCAGGCGAACCTGGGATGGGAAAATGTTCGACCAACTACTACTTCACCCACAGGGAATCCCGCGGGCGTGGGGTTAGCAGCGAAAAAGCCAGGCTTCGTTCCTGCTTTACTCGCAGGAAATCCTTCGGGCGCAAAGTTCCACGAGCAGCACATCAGTACTACTTCAGATGCCGAGCAGCATCAAGTGTCCACCGAGCATCAACAGAGTGTCGAACCATTGGGTAGGGGATTTCGTGAAAAGGTTCCATCCGTCAAGCTTCGAGATTATGTGATGCATTCCGTTTTTGCTAATAGTTCGTCTTCGTCCTCTCCGTCTTCAATTACTCCTTCAAATACGCCTTACCCTTTAGCACATTATATAAATTGTGACAAGTTTTCTGTGAATTATCGCAAGTTCTTTGCAGCAGCTGTTCAAGAGAAGGATCCAAAATCATTCGAAGAAGCCATGAAATCTGAAGGTTGGAGACGATCTATGAAAGATGATATAACAGCATTGGAAGACAATGAGACATGGACCTTAAAGCATCTTCCTCCGGCAACAAAGCTCTAGGGAGTCAATAGGTGTACAAGACAAAATTTTTAGCTAATGGTGACATCGAGCATCTCAAGTCTCGATTGGTTGTCTTTGGTAATCATCAACAAGAAGACATAGATTATGGTGAAACATTCGCTCCAGTTACAAAAAATGGCTATAGTTCGGGCGTTCCTTGCAATTGCAGGTTCTACAAATTGGGAGCTTCATCAGATGGACGTCCACAATGCCTTTTTACATGGTGATTTATATGAGGAGGTGTACATGAAATTGCCCCCCGATTTTGAAAGCTCGGATCCAACTTTGGTGTGTCGATTGAGGAAGTCTTTGTATGGGTTGAAACAGGCTTTGAGATGTTGATTTGCCAAGCTAGTTACAGCCTTGAAAGGGTGTGGTTTTCTCCAATATTACTCTGATTATTCTCTTTTTACATACACTAACGGCAATGTTCAGATTAATGTCTTAATGTATTGATGATCTAATTATTCTGGGAACGATTCCGCTACATTGGTTGTGTTCAAGGCTTATATTTGTGATTGTTTTAAAATGAAGGACCTTGGTCCTTTAAAGTATATTTTGGGCATAGAAGTTGCTCGTAGTTCATCTGGTTTGTTTTTGTGTCAACGACAGTACACTTATGATATTATTTCTGAAGCAGGTTTGTCAGGGGCAAAACCGAGTGATTTTGCATTTTAGCAAAATCAGAAGCTTGGTCTCACTAATGGTGAGTTGCTTGCGGTCCTTAAGTCCTATTGCTGATTAGTAGGGCGGTTGATTTATCTCTCGGTCACACGACCGAATTGGCTTATTCGGTGCATGGCCTTTCACAATTTTACAAGTCTTTTGGTGGGCTTATGTACTAAATAATCAGAGTTTTCCCTGGAAATATTAGGCTAATAACAATAGTTTCATGCTTTCATTATACATACTTTGCACTTTGTATGTATTTTTAAAATTTTGAATGTATCCTTTATTTGATACAGTAAATACATTGTTAGGGATAGAATTATGAGAGTCAAGTAATCATGTTTTTTATTATGTCTACTAGGTTAGGTGTCATATTATACACAATTATAATATGGATAAATACAACTATAATACACGTCATATTAATTTGCTTCTTATTTTGTGTATGTATCAAAATTAAACATGGAATATTATGAAATAGTCAATTAGACCATAAGTATATATAAACTACATCTAGTTTAACCCATATGATTTTTTTAAAAAAATCAATGATGAATGAGTATTATTTTCCTATTTGTTAGTCTAATAACTAAATAAGTATTTAAATTTATGTATTACACTGGGTAGAATTAACAACCTCATTTTAATGATATTTGATCAATTGTTTTTCTCTAACAAAATATAATAATTTAAAAAGAATGAAATTTTAATTAACCAAATTGCCTTATTACTCCGTACATAAACATTAAAAAGCAAAATTTTCATTTTATAATAAAAGAATATTTTAATCAAAATATTGAGAAGATAGAAATTGCACCGGAACTTCAATTATTGTGCATTTAATACACTTTGCGATGGTGGGAAACATTAATATGTAATACATAAATAGTCGAAAATTAAAAAAATAGAATGTTTTATTTTTGTCCAAAAA
>NW_018743540.1:0-58241 GCF_001683475.1 Chenopodium quinoa | reverse complement strand
GCAGTACAAAAAGAAAGATTTTCTTTACTTAGTTTTTTCTAGAGTTTTGCTTGCAAGTTTTTACCTTTCACTTGAAAGGGTTTTTCTTGGTTTAAGCAATTAGGATAAGTTTATTTTTCTGTCATTTAGTTGCTATAAACTTCATAAGGTGATTAGGAAAGTTTTTAGTTAGTTAGAGTTTGATTAGGAATAAACTACCTAGCAATCTTATCTTTGATAGGATTGAAATTCTATCTCTATGTAGGATTATTAGAATCCTATCTAGGTTAGATCTTCTACTTCTAGGAGGACTAGGAGACCTCTTTTGAGGCTTTTAAAAGCTTATTTTCGTGGCTTTGAAGAACATATCAAAACCAGAAAATTTAATACAAGTTTATTGTTTGTTTTGCTTAATTGCTTACAAAATTCTTTTTGCTAGTTTTCAATTCAAGGAGTTGGTTGAAGATTAAGAACATTAAACACTTAGTGTCTAGGAGTAGGCTAAGAGTTTAATTCTCAAAATTAAGCGTCCAGGAGTGGGTTAATTAATTTGGGGATTCGAATCATAAGTTTCAGGAGTGATCTTGTGAGGAGAAATATCGGTTCGTTTTTATTTCAATCTTAAAAGAAAATCCTTCAAGATTGGATCGTTTACTTCAAGATTGTGGATTTTCTAAAATCTTGACTAAACAAGGGGTTAGAATCCACATCAAATTGGTATCAGAGCTTGTGTGATACCACATCAAATTGGTATCAGATTTCAGGGGTTTTTGATCGTTTCAACACTTCGTTCATCAAATCGCACTTGTTCTCGGATAACCAGTTTTTCTGTCAACTTCAGAAGGCTCGTTCTCCTTCGTTACAAAGTCTTTTCAGGTGATTCTTTTTTTGATTTTGGGTGAAATTTTGTCTAATTTCTGCCTGTGAAATTTCGAAATTTTTCGAGTTCGTTTGCTATTAAACTGGACTGTTTTCCGCAACTGTGTCAGTTTTGGTCCGATTTAATACTTACTGCTCGTTGTGTGCAATTTTCTTCCAAGTTGTGTTGCGATTTTTGAGGGTTATTCCTGTGTGTTTTGGGTCTTTTAAGTTCTGTTTTTGTCTTATAATTATGGAGGAAGCTTTGAGCAAATCTATGGATGAATTTGCAAAGTTACTTCAAGGTCATAAAAAGAAGAAAAAACATGAAGATGATAACGTAGATTTTGGCTTTGGTAACAAACATATGCTTATGGAGCGACTGAATTTACATGAAGAAATTATTTTTCAAGGTCAACAAGATAGTTTGTTTCATACTCGATGCAAAGTTGATGATAGAACTTGTAGGGTGATCATTGATAGTGGTTCGTGTACCAATGTAGCGTCTACAGAGATGGTTACTAAACTCCAACTTCCTACAAGAGATCATGAAAAACCATATAAGTTGGGTTGGCTAGATAATTCTATGGGTTTTCATGTAGAACAACAAGCTTTGGTGAATTTCTCCATTCGCAATTACAAGGAAGAGTTATGGTGTGATATTATTCCTATGAGTGCTTGTCACCTTCTTTTAGGGAGACCATGGCAATTTGATCGACATGTTAAACATGATGGTGTGGCCAACACATATTCGGTCAAGGTGGGAAACAAGAGGTTCAAACTTATGCCTTTAACTATTACTCCATGCCGCGTTAAAGTTAAAGAGATGGAGGAAGATTGTCAAAAGGATAAGGAAGAGGAACATGTAGGTGCTAAAGAGCTCGAAGAAAAGGTGAGTGAAACAATTGATGTTCCAATTGTGTGTGACGTTGTTCAAGATCAGATTATTCATAATGATCTACCAATGGTGGTGTCGGAAAAGGTTTTTGATACTATTGAGGAGCCATTCGTGAATCAAGATAATAATTTAATGGTTTCTTTAGAAGTGGTGGATTCATTAGGCATGCATAAAGAGAAGAAATTGTTAGTCATACATGAGAAAAATATCATGAAGCCTAAAGTGTTCTTATGGTCAACGTCGAAGACCAAGGACCAATTTGAGAATTGGTTGTTTCTAAAATATTGCCTTGCTCGTGGTGATGTTGTTACATTGCTTAAAATTGCTAGCGTTGATGTAATAGTTCTTTTGGCTTGTATTCGTCGAATTTGGATGGTTTCATGGAATTGTTCTCCTTACATGGATGATGCGAATTTGAGGACAAATTCTTTTGAAGAGGGGGAGAATGATGTGGATCAAGAGGGAAATTCTTTTGAAGAGCCAATCATATTGGTTTTAAGGCCATTAGGGTTCGAGCTTGGAGCAAAGAATCAAGAATGGTTAACATGCGCAGCCATTGAAGAAGAAGTCAAGGACCAGTTGGGTTCCGACGACAACAGCGGTGGCGACGCGCCGATCTGGGTGCCACGCGCCGGCTTCCTAGCTCCGGCCTGAGTCCAGCTACACGGTGGTGGGGCGCGTGTCGAGGATGGAGGCGCGTGAGGTGGTAGTTCGGCGGCAGTACAAAAAGAAAGATTTTCTTTACTTAGTTTTTTCTAGAGTTTTGCTTGCAAGTTTTTACCTTTCACTTGAAAGGGTTTTTCTTGGTTTAAGCAATTAGGATAAGTTTATTTTTCTGTCATTTAGTTGCTATAAACTTCATAAGGTGATTAGGAAAGTTTTTAGTTAGTTAGAGTTTGATTAGGAATAAACTACCTAGCAATCTTATCTTTGATAGGATTGAAATTCTATCTTATGTAGGATTATTAGAATCCTATCTAGGTTAGATCTTCTACTTCTAGGAGGACTAGGAGACCTCTTTTGAGGCTTTTAAAAGCTTATTTTCGTGGCTTTGAAGAACATATCAAAACCAGAAAATTTAATACAAGTTTATTGTTTGTTTTGCTTAATTGCTTACAAATTCTTTTGCTAGTTTTCAATTCAAGGAGTTGGTTGAAGATTAGAACATTAAACACTTAGTGTCTAGGAGTAGGCTAAGAGTTTAATCTCAAAATAATTAGCGTCCAGGAGTGGGTTAATTAATTTGGGGATTCGAATCATAAGTTTCAGGAGTGATCTTGTGAGGAGAAATATCGGTTCGTTTTTATTCAATCTTAAAGAAATCCTTCAAGATTGGATCGTTACTTCAAGATTGTGGATTTTCTAAAATCTTGACTAAACAAGGGGTTAGAATCCACATCAAGCACTCATAGGAATAATATCACACCATAACTCTTCCTTGTAATTGCGAATGGAGAAATTCACCAAAGCTTGTTGTTCTACATGAAAACCCATAGAATTATCTAGCCAACCCAACTTATATGGTTTTTCATGATCTCTTGTAGGAAGTTGGAGTTTAGTAACCATCTCTGTAGACGCTACATTGGTACACGAACCACTATCAATGATCACCTTGCATGATATATCTCCTACTTTGCAACGAGTATGGAATAAGTTTTCCCGTTGAGATTTGTTAGGGTTTGCTTCGGCATGGAGGATCTTCCTTACCACAAGCACCTTTTCATCATCCTCGGGATCAATCTCCTCGTTCTCTTCCTCACTACCTGTTGCCTTAGTTTCGGATTCCTCATCGTCACACTCAAAAACTATGTGTTTCTCTTCTTCTACTTGTTGTTCATACTGTCTTATTGTGAGAGTTTTCTTGGAAGGACATTGATCCGACCTATGTCCCTTTCCTTGACATTTGAAACATCTAATTCGGGCTTCGAACTCTTCTTTAGATATCTTAACGAATTTCTTTTCTCCACTTGTTGAGCTTTCTCCCTTAGACTCGTAGGAACTCGGTTTAAAAGGCTTGAAAGCTTTGCTTGTTTCGGTCCCTTGTGAGAACTTGGTACCAAAACTCTTTGTACTTGTGCTCTTCTTATCTTCGAGCCAATGACTTTCAATTTTTAAAGCTAGTTTGCACACATCATTGAATGATTCATACGTACTCAATTCAATCTTCCTAGAGATAGTGCGATTTAGACCTTTAAGGAACCTAGCAATCCTCAATGGTTCTTTTTCATCCAAATCACAAAGAGAGGTTAGTTTATCAAATTCAGCAATATATTCATTAACACTCTTAGTATCTTGTGTCAACATAGTGAGTTTCACATACAGAATTTGTTCGAAATCATGTGGAAGGTATTTAGAACGCATCTTCCTTTTCAAAACCGTCCAAGTCTTGATTTTTTCTTTCCCAGCCCTAGCACGTCGTGCTTTCAAATTATCGAACCAAATTCCCGCATTCTTAGTGAGTCGTATATAAGCAATTTTGAAACGTTGAGAATCATCAAAACCTTTATAATCTGAAATTTTCTCTAATTGTCTCGCCCACTCAAGAAAATCTTCGGGGCTTCCTAGACCCGTAAAATCATCAAGCTTGATACCTTTATCATCAATCTTATTCATATTATGAGTATCAACATCACTACTAGAAGCATCACTATCACTATCATGCCGTTTTTTCTTCTTTTTCTTTTTATCAAGCAATAGTTGTGAAAAAGCATTAAAACGTGCCTCCGTATTATCTTGCAATCTTGCAAATTCATCCATGAGTTTGCTCAAAGCTTCCTCCATAATTATAAGACAAAAACAGACTTAAAAGAACCCTTATCCACACAGGTATATCCCACAAAAATCGCAACACAACTTGGAACAAAATTGCACACAACGAGCAGTAAGTATTAAATCGGACCAAAACTGACACAGTTGCGGAAAACAGTCCAGTTTAATAGCAACCGAACTCGAAAAATTTCGAAATTTCACAGGCAGAAAGTAGACAAAATTTCACTCAAAATCAAAAAAAGAATCACCTGAAAAGACCTTGTAACGAAGGAGAACGAGCCTTCTGAAGTTGACAGAAAAACTGGTTATCCGAGAACAAGTGCGATTTGATGAACGAAGTGTTGAACGATCAAAAACCCCTGAAATCTGATACCAATTTGATGTGGTATCACACAAGCTCTGATACCAATTTGATGTGGTATCAAACCCCTTGTTTAGTCAAGATTTTAGAAAATCCACAATCTTGAAGTAACGATCCAATCTTGAAGGATTTCTTTAAGATTGAATAAAAACGAACCGATATTTCTCCTCATAAGATCACTCCTGAAACTTATGATTCGAATCCCCAAATTAATTAACCCACTCCTGGACGCTAATTATTTTGAGATTAAACTCTTAGCCTACTCCTAGACACTAAGTGTTTAATGTTCTAATCTTCAACCAACTCCTTGAATTGAAAACTAGCAAAAGAATTTGTAAGCAATTAAGCAAAACAAACAATAAACTTGTATTAAATTTTCTGGTTTTGATATGTTCTTCAAAGCCACGAAAATAAGCTTTTAAAAGCCTCAAAAGAGGTCTCCTAGTCCTCCTAGAAGTAGAAGATCTAACCTAGATAGGATTCTAATAATCCTACATAAGATAGAATTTCAATCCTATCAAAGATAAGATTGCTAGGTAGTTTATTCCTAATCAAACTCTAACTAACTAAAAACTTTCCTAATCACCTTATGAAGTTTATAGCAACTAAATGACAGAAAAATAAACTTATCCTAATTGCTTAAACCAAGAAAAACCCTTTCAAGTGAAAGGTAAAAACTTGCAAGCAAAACTCTAGAAAAAACTAAGTAAAGAAAATCTTTCTTTTTGTACTGCCGCCGAACTACCACCTCACGCGCCGCCATCATCGACACGCGCCCCACCGCCGTGTAGCTGGACTCAGGCCGGAGCTAGGGAGCCGGCGCGTGGCACCCAGATCGGCGCGTCGCCGCCGCTGCCGTCGTCGGAACCCAACTGGACCTTGACTTCTTCTTCAATGGCTGCGCATGTTAACCATTCTTGATTCTTTACTCCAAGCTCGAACCCTATTGGCCTTAAAACCAATATGATTGGCTCTTCAAAAGAATTTCCCTCTTGATCCACATCATTGTGAAAGTCAATTACATTTAAACAAAGCTTTTTAAATCAAATGAAAGTTAAATGCATTCAACAAAGCTAATTGAATCAAGTGAAAGTCTAGGTAATTCAAACAAAGCTTTTTGAATCAAATGACTGTCAAATGTGTTCAACGATGCTAATTGAATCAAATGAAAGTCAAACACATTCAAACAAAGCTTTTTGAATTAAATAAAAGTCAAATGCATTCAACAAAGCTAATTGAATCAAATGAAAGTAATTGGCATTCTAACAAACCTAATTGAATCAAACGAAAGTCAATGGCATTCTAACAAACCTAATTGAATCAAACGAAAGTCAATGGCATTCAAACAAACCTAATTGAATCAAATGAAAGTCAACCACATTCAAACAAAGCTTTTTGAATCAAATGATTGTCAAATCCGTTTAACGATGCTAATTGAATCGTATGAAAGTCCAGAACATTCAAACAAATCTTTTTGAATCAACTGAAAGTCAAATGCAATTCAAAAAAAGTAATTAAATCAAGTGAAAGTTAATTACATTTAAACAAAGCTATTTAAATCAAATGAAAGTTAAATGCATTTAAAAAAGCTAATTGAATCAAGTGAAAGTCTAGGTAATTCAAACAAAGCTTTTTGAATCAAACTGTCAAATGTGTTCAACGATGCTAATTGAATCAAATGAAAATCAAACACATTCAAACAAAGCTTTTTGAATCAAATGAAAGTCATATGCATTCAACAAAGCTAATTGAATCAAACGAAAGTCAATGACATTCTAACAAACCTAATTGAATCTAAAGAAAGTCAACCACATTCAAACAAAGCTAATTAAATCAAATGAAAGCTAACCACATTCAAACAAAGCTAATTTAAATCAAGTGAAAATCAAACACATTCAAACAAAGCTTTTTGAATCCAAAGAAAGCCAATGAGTTCAAAAAAGCTAATTGAATCAAGTGAAAGTCAAACAAATTGAAACATAGCTTTTTGAATCAAATGATTGTCAAATGCATTCAACGATACTAATTGAATCATATGAAAGTCAAACACATTCAAACAAATCTTTTTGAATCAAATGAAAGTCAAATGCATTCAACAGATCAAATTGAATCAATTAAAAGTCAACCACATTCAAACAAAGCTAATTAAATCCAATGGAAGGCAAACACATTCAAACATAGCTATTTGAATCAAATGAAAGTCAAACACATTCAAACAATGCTATCTGAATCAAATGAAAGTCAAATGCATTCAAAAAAGATAATTAAATCAAACGAAAGTCAAACACATTCAGACAAAGCTAATTGCATCAAATGAAAGTCAAAAACATTCAAACAAAGCTAATTAAGTCATATGAAAGTCAAATGCTTTCAAAAAAGCTTATTGAATCAAGTAAAAGTCCAAAGAATTCAAACAAAGCTTTTTGAATCAAATGATTGTGAAATGCATTCAACGAGGCTAATTGAATCAGATGACAGTCAAACAAAACTTTTTGAATCAAATGAAAGTCAAATGCATTCAACAAAGCAAATTGACTCAATTGAAAGTTAACCACATTCAAGCAAAGCTAATTGAATCAAATGAAAGTCAAACACGTTTAAGCAAAGCTATTTGAACCAAATGAAAGTCAAACACATTCAAGAAATGCTATTTGAATCAAATGAAAGTCAAACGCATTGAAAAAAGGTATTTAAATCAAGTGAAAGTCAAAAACATTCAAACAAAGCTAATTGAATCAAATTAAAGTCAAACACATTCAAACAAAGCTTTTTGAATTAAATGAAAGTCAAATGCATTAAACAAAGCTAATTGATTCAAATGAAAGTCAATCACATTCAAACAAAGCTAATTTAATCAAATGAAAATCAAACAAATTCAAACAAAGCTTTTTCAATCAAATGAAATTCAAATGCATTCAAAATAGCGATTTGAATCAAGTGAAAGTCAAACAAAGCTTTTTGAATCAAATGATTGTCAAATCCGTTCAACGATGCTAATTGAATCCTATGAAAGTCAAGCACATTCAAACAAATCTTTTTGAATCAACTGAAAGTCAAATGCAATTAAAAAAAAGTAAATAAATCAAGTGAAAGTCAATTACATTTAAACAAAGCTTTTTAAATCAAATGAAAGTTAAATGCATTCAACAAAGCTAATTGAATCAAGTGAAAGTCTAGGTAATTCAAACAAAGCTTTTTGAATCAAATGACTGTCAAATGTGTTCAACGATGCTAATTGAATCAAATGAAAGTCAAACACATTCAAACAAAGCTTTTTGAATCAAATGAAAGTCATATGCATTCAACAAAGCTAATTGAATCAAATGAAAGTAATTGGCATTCTAACAAACCTAATTGAATCAAACGAAAGTCAATGGCATTCTAACAAACCTAATTGAATCAAACGAAAGTCAATGGCATTCAAACAAACCTAATTGAATCAAATGAAAGTCAACCACATTCAAACAAAGCTTTTTGAATCAAATGATTGTCAAATCCGTTCAACGATGCTAATTGAGTCGTATGAAAGTCAAGAACATTCAAACAAATCTTTTTGAATCAACTGAAAGTCAAATGCAATTCAAAAAAAGTAATTAAATCAAGTGAAAGTTAATTACATTTAAACAAAGCTATTTAAATCAAATGAAAGTTAAATGCATTCAAAAAAGCTAATTGAATCAAGTGAAAGTCTAGGTAATTCAAACAAAGCTTTTTGAATCAAACTGTCAAATGTGTTCAACGATGCTAATTGAATCAAATGAAAATCAAACACATTCAAACAAAGCTTTTTGAATCAAATGAAAGTCATATGCATTCAACAAAGCTAATTGAATCAAACGAAAGTCAATGGCATTCTAACAAACCTAATTGAATCTAAAGAAAGTCAACCACATTCAAACAAAGCTAATTAAATCAAATGAAAGTTAACCACATTCAAACAAAGCTAATTTAAATCAAGTGAAAATCAAACACATTCAAACAAAGCTTTTTGAATCCAAAGAAAGCCAATGAGTTCAAAAAAGCTAATTGAATCAAGTGAAAGTCAAACAAATTGAAACATAGCTTTTTGAATCAAATGATTGTCAAATGCATTCAACGATACTAATTGAATCATATGAAAGTCAAACACATTCAAACAAATCTTTTTGAATCAAATGAAAGTCAAATGCATTCAACAAATCAAATTGAATCAAGTAAAAGTCAACCACATTCAAACAAAGCTAATTAAATCCAATGGAAGGCAAACACATTCGAACATAGCTATTTGAATCAAATGAAAGTCAAACACATTCAAACAATGCTATCTGAATCAAATGAAAGTCAAATGCATTCAAAAAAGATAATTAAATCAAACGAAAGTCAAACATATTCAGACAAAGCTAATTGCATCAAATGAAAGTAAAAAACATTCAAACAAAGCTAATTAAGTCATATGAAAGTCAAATGCTTTCAAAAAAGCTTATTGAATCAAGTAAAAGTCCAAAGAATTCAAACAAAGCTTTTTGAATCAAATGATTGTGAAATGCATTCAACGAGGCTAATTGAATCAGATGACAGTCAAACAAAACTTTTTGAATCAAATGAAATTCAAATGCATTCAACAATGCAAATTGACTCAATTGAAAGTTAACCACATTCAAGCAAAGCTAATTGAATCAAATGAAAGTCAAACACATTTAAACAAAGCTATTTGAACCAAATGAAAGTCAAATACATTCAAGAAATGCTATTTGAATCAAATGAAAGTCAAACGCATTCAAAAAAGGTATTTAAATCAAGTGAAAGTCAAAAACATTCAAACAAAGCTAATTAAATCATATGAAAGTCAAATGCTTTCAAAAAAGCTAATTGAATCAAGTAAAAGTCCAAAGAATTCAAACTAAGCTTTTTGAATCAAATGATTGTCAAATGCATTCAACGAGGCTAATTGAATCAGATGACAGTCAAACAAAACTTTTTGAATCAAATGAAAGTCAAATGCATTCAACAAAGCAAATTGACTCAATTGAAAGTTAACCACATTCAAGCAAAGCTAATTGAATCAAATGAAAGTCAAACACATTTAAATAAAGCTATTTGAACCAAATGAAAGTCAAACACATTCAAGAAATGCTATTTGAATCAAATGAAAGTCATACGCATTCAAAAAAGGTATTTAAATCAAGTGAAAGTCAAAAACATCCAAACAAAGCTATTTGATTCAAATTAAAGTCAAACACATTCAAACAAAGCTTTTTGAATTAAATGAAAGTCAAATGCATTAAACAAAGCTAACTGATTCAAATGAAAGTCAATCACATTCAAACAAAGCTAATTTAATCAAATGAAAATCAAACACATTCAAACAAAGCTTTTTCAATCAAATTAAATTCAAATGCATTCAAAATAGCGATTTGAATCAAGTGAAAGTCAAACAAAGCTTTTTGAATCAAATGATTGTCAAATCCGTTCAACGATGCTAATTGAATCGTATGAAAGTCAAGCACATTCAAACAAATCTTCTTGAATCAACTGAAAGTCAAATGCAATTAAAAAAAAGTAATTAAATCAAGTGAAAGTCAATTACATTTAAACAAAGCTTTTTAAATCAAATGAAAGTTAAATGCATTCAAAAAAGCTAATTGAACCAAGTGAAAGTCTAGGTAATTCAAACAAAGCTTTTTGAATCAAATGACTGTCAAATGTGTTCAACGATGTTAATTGAATCAAATGAAAGTCAAACACATTCAAACAAAGCTTTTTGAATCAAATGAAAGTCATATGCATTCAACAAAGCTAATTGAATCAAATGAAAGTCAATGGCATTCTAACAAACCTAATTGAATCAAACGAAAGTCAATGGCATTCTAAAAAACCTAATTGAATCAAATGAAAGTCAACCACATTGAAACAAAGCTAATTGAATCAAATGAAAGTTAACCACATTCAAACAAAGCTAATTTAAATCAAGTGAAATTCAAACACATTCAAACAAAGCTTTTTGAATCCAAAGAAAGTCAAATGAGTTCAAAAAAGCTAATTGAATCAATTGAAAGTCAAACAAATTCAAACATAGGTTTTTGAATCAAATGATTGTCAAATGCATTCAACGATACTAATTGAATCATATGAAAGTCAAACACATTCAAACAAATCTTTTTGAATCAAATGAAAGTCAAATGCATTCAACAGATCAAATTGAATCAATTAAAAGTCAACCACATTCAAACAAAGCTAATTAAATCCAATGGAAGGCAAACACATTCAAACAAAGCTATTTGAATCAAATGAAAGTCAAACACATTCAAACAATGCTATCTGAATCAAATGAAAGTCAAATGCATTCAAAAAAGATAATTAAATCAAACGAAAGTCAAACACATTCAGACAAAGCTAATTGCATCAAATGAAAGTCAAAAACATTCAAACAAAGCTAATTAAATCATATGAAAGTCAAATGCTTTCAAAAAAGCTAATTGAATCAAGTAAAAGTCCAAAGAATTCAAACAAAGCTTTTTGAATCAAATGATTGTGAAATGCATTCAACGAGGCTAATTGAATCAGATGACAGTCAAACAAAACTTTTTGAATCAAATGAAAGTCAAATGCATTCAACAAAGCAAATTGACTCAATTGAAAGTTAACCACATTCAAGCAAAGCTAATTGAATCAAATGAAAGTCAAACACATTTAAGCAAAGCTATTTGAACCAAATGAAAGTCAAACACATTCAAGAAATGCTATTTGAATCAAATGAAAGTCAAACGCATTCAAAAAAGGTATTTAAATCAAGTGAAAGTCAAAAACATTCAAACAAAGCTATTTGAATCAAATTAAAGTCAAACACATTCAAACAAAGCTTTTTGAATTAAATGAAAGTCAAATGCATTAAACAAAGCTAATTGATTCAAATGAAAGTCAATCACATTCAAACAAAGCTAATTTAATCAAATGAAAATCAAACACATTCAAACAAAGCTTTTTCAACCAAATGAAATTCAAATGCATTCAAAATAGCGATTTGAATCAAGTGAAAGTCAGACAAAGCTTTTTGAATCAAATGATTGTCAAATCCGTTCAACGATGCTAATTGAATCCTATGAAAGTCAAGCACATTCAAACAAATCTTTTTGAATCAACTGAAAGTCAAATGCAATTAAAAAAAAGTAATTAAATCAAGTGAAAGTCAATTACATTTAAACAAAGCTTTTTTAAATCAAATGAAAGTTAAATGCATTCAACAAAGCTAATTGAATCAAGTGAAAGTCTAGGTGATGTAAATCTAAATACACCCTCCCGAATATGGGTTGATGGATTTAAAAATACTTATAGTTAGAATACTCAAATATCATGGAACAAGATAAAAGGGCCAAAACTCAAGGACACACTCAAAGTTTTGGGGTTTTAGGCCAGAGATAAGACTCACTCAATCTCTCCTAAGCTTATCACTCAAGACTTACTCAAAGCAATAAGGGAACACTTGAACTTGAGACAAACTCTAAGTTAAAATGCTAAAACACAAGGTTTTTTATCCAAACTCAAAACTGGTTTTTAATTCTGTTTTGCTCTCCCTTTTATAGAGGAAAGGAGCAGCAAAAACACACCAAAAGTCAAGGAAAACCGTCCAAGCATGAACAGCCAAAAGCCAGCAGTTTTCCTCCTTGATTTAAGCTAAACAATAAAAGCATAATAAAGCCTAATGATAACTTCCTATTACAACCGGCCAAAGAGCTAAACTCTTGGCATTATTTCAGCAACATTAACTAAAATATAAGATAATAATAACTAGTAAATGGCTTAGGATCCACACGCCCAAAATAGCAGTGAAACGTGCCAAAACTGTAGTGAAGCGCGCCATGCGCCCAATCTTCAATCTACCCATGAAATGCAACATAGAACTTCAGCCTTCTTTGTAAATGGATAAAATCCAAGAGTCTCTAAGACTAAAGCAACAGGTTCATTAGATTTCCACTTTGGATCATTCCCCCCTTCTTCAAAAGAGTTTGCCCTCAAACTTGAATCATCAAAGTATGGTGATAAATCCCCTACATTGAAAGTCGCACTAACACCCATCAATTCGTCTGGTAGCTCAATTTTGTAAGCACTATCGTTCACCCTCTCAAGAACCTTAAAAGGACCATCAGAACGAGGCATAAGCTTGTTTTTGCGAAGCTTAGGGAACCTCTCCTTCCTCAAATGCACCCAAACCAAGTCCCCCGGATGAAAAATAGGCTGTTTGCGTTTCTTATTGGCTCGCTCTTGGTATTTTTTATTCATCTCCTCAATTCTTTTCTTCACTTGCTCACAGGTTTTTTGAAAGGTTTCCACCCTCTTTTTAGCATCTTTCTCTACCATGTCACTCTTAACCATAGGAACAAGATCAATCGGCACAAATGGGTTCACTCCATAAACTACTTCAAATGGAGAACGGGAAGTAGTTAGGGAATGAGCTCTATTGTAAGCAAACTCCGCATGGGCTAATTTCATGTCCCAATCTTTTTGCGTTTTGCTCACAAGACCTCGTAACAAAGTACCCAAAGTTCTATTAGTGACCTCGGTTTGCCCATCGGTTTGGGGATGATGAGAGGTACTAAATAGTAACTTGGTACCCACAAGTTTCCATAGGGTTCTCCAAAAGTGACTAAGGAATTTGGAGTCCCTATCAGATACTATACTTCGAGGAATGCCATGGAGTTTGACAATTTCCTTGAAGTACAGCTCGGCCACTTTCACGGCATCATCAGTTTTATTACAAGCTTCAAAGTGTGCCATTTTAGAGAATCTATCTACAACGACCATGATGCTATCTCTTCCCCTTTGAGTGCGAGGCAATCCAACAATGAAATCCATGCTAACACTTTCCCATGGAGCATCCGGAACTGGCAACGGAGTATAAAGACCCTTTGTGAAGTGTCCCTTAGCCTTTTGACAAGTAGCACATCTCTTCACAACATGAGTAACATCCTTGATCATTCTAGGCCAATAGAAGTGTTCACCTAGAATATCAAGAGTCTTTTGTATCCCAAAATGACCGGCTAAACCTCCACCATGCACTTCTCTCACTAATAACTCCCTAACCCCACTCTTCGGAACACATAGCTTGTTACCTTTAAAGAGGTAGCCATCTTGTCTCACAAACTCTTTGGTAGGATTCTCTATCTCACTAGCAAAGTCGGGATCATTTATGTAACATTCCTTGAGTTGTTCAAAACCCAAGATCTTAGCATCCACCATGGAAAGTAAGTAGCTCTGACGAGACAATGCATCGGCCACAACATTACTCTTTCCATCCTTGTACTTGGAGCTAAAGGTAAATGATTGGAGAAACTCCACCCATTTAGCATGTCTCTTGTTGAGTTTTTGTTGCCCATGAATAAATTTTAGAGCCTCATGATCGGAATGAAGAACAAATGGTTTTGGTCTAAGGTAGTGAGACCAATGATCAAGTGCTCTAACTATGGCATAGAACTCACGGTCATAAGTGGAATAGTTCAACTTAGCCCCATTCAACTTCTCACTAAAGTAACTCACGGGCTTCTTCTCTTGAATCAAAACAGCACCTATTCCAATCCCACTTGCATCACACTCTACCTCAAACACTTTGTTGAAATCTGGTAGCACAAGTATAGGAGCGTTGCAAAGCATATGTTTAACCTTCTCAAAGGCTCGTTGAGCATTTTCTTCCCATACGAACTCACCCTTTTTGGTCAACTCGGTGATTGGAGCCATGATGGTAGAGAAGTTTTTGATGAACCGCCTATAGAAGGAGGCAAGTCCATGAAAACTTCTAACTTCGTGCACATTGGTTGGAGCCAACCAAGACTGGACTGCTTTTACCTTCTCCGGATCTACATGAACCCCCTCTCCTGTTACAATGTATCCTAAGAATACAACACTAGGAGTCATGAATACACATTTTTCAAGCTTACCATACAACTTCACCTCCCTCAATTTTTCAAACAATCTCCTCAAATGAATTACATGATCATCATTGTTTTTACTATACACAAGAATGTCATCTAAGTAAACAACAACAAAATCATTAAGAAAAGGCCGGAGAACTTCATTCATCAATCTCATGAAGGAGCTTGGGGCGTTGCAAAGCCCAAATGGCATCACTAACCACTCATACAACCCTTGTTTTGTTTTGAAAGCCGTCTTCCACTCATCCCCCTCTCGAATTCTCATTTGATGGTACCCACTCCTTAAATCTATTTTGGAAAAGACTAAGGCACCACTCAACTCATCTAACATATCTTGCAATCGAGGCATAGGAAAACGGTATTTGACCGTTATATTGTTAATGGAACGACTATCAACACACATTCTCCAAGTACCATCTTTTTTTGGTACTAAGAGGGCTGGAACCGCGCAAGGACTAAGGCTTTCTCTCACATAACCTCTCTCAAGTAATTCGTTCACTTGCTTTTCAAGTTCCTTACTCTCTTCCGGATTACACCTATAGGCAGCCTTGTTGGGCAAAGGTGCTCCTGGAATTAAGTCAATGGCGTGCTCAATGCCTCTAATTGGAGGTAGGCCTTTGGGCAAGTCATTGGGGAACACATCTTGGTACTCTTCTAATAACTCATTTAGCATGGATGAGTTAATACAAGTAGTACCATTATCATCTTTGGTCCTTACCACCAAAGCATACCCTCCCCCCATTTCTTTCATTATTCGTTCATATTCATTACAAGTTACAAGATAGTTGCTTTTCTCTTTTTCTTTCTTAGCAACTTTAGGAGGTAAAGGCACTAACTTAACTTTTCTACCATTTTTGGTAGTTACAATATACACATTAGTTTTCCCTTTATGCTCCGAATCATGATCAAACTGCCACGGTCTTCCAAGCAACAAATGACACGCATCCATAGGAAGAATATCACACCAACGCTCATCTTCGAACCCTCCAATGGAATAAGACACCAATGCTTGCTTCTTGACTCTAATGCTTGTGCCATCATTCAACCAATTGAGCTTGTAAGGTTCACCATGGTCTCTAGTGGGTAGCTTCAATTTACTCACAGCCTCGGAAGAAACAACATCTGTTTGGGCACCACTATCAACAATCACATTGCAAGTCTTCTCTCCTATCTTGCATCTAGTGTGGAACAAGTTGTTTTGTTGTTTAAGATCAATTTCGGGTTCATTATACAAGATTCTACGAACCACCATCATGTTGAACTCATCTTCGGGTTGAATCTCTTCCTCATACTCTTCATCAAACTCGCAACCCTCCTCATGAGCCACAAAGTTATAGACCTTCTCCTCCTCATCCATGAGAGCACATTGAGAGGCTGTTAACACACTCTTACTAGGACATTCCGATGCAATATGTCCTCTCCCATGACACTTGAAGCATTTTCTCCTAGTTGAAAGCTCACTAGGCGAAACTACTTGTTTTTCTTTCCCTTTTGATGAGCTAGGTGAAAAGGTTTTACTTTGAAAAGTACTCCCTTTAGAGTTGAAAGGAGTAAATTTCGAAGTATTCTTGAAAGAAGAATTTTTGGGCTTCTCTTTCTCCCTTTCTTCTTTAAGTTGAGACTCATACTTCAAAGCTAGTTTGCATACATCACTAAAAGTGGCATAATGAGTAACTTCCACTTTCCTATTAATTTCTTTGGTCAACCCCTTGACAAATCTAGCAATTTTGTAAGCCTCCTTTTCTTGCAAGTCGCAAGTCAAGCCTAACCTTTCAAATTCTTTTATGTAATCCTCCACACTCATGTTTTCTTGTGATAGGTGGGTTAATTTTAAGTATTGATCTTGCTCATACTCTTTACTTACCCATTTTTCCCTCATTTTCTTTTTTAATTTTTCCCACGAGTCTATCTTATCTTTCCCTTCTCTTCTTCTATTTGACTTGAGGTTTTCATACCACAATGCAGCTAGTTTAGTGAGTTTAAGGACAGCCAACTTGAACCGTTTCCTATCATCATACCCCTTGTAATCAAAAACGGTTTCAATTTGCCTAACCCAATCTAAGAAAGCCTCACAATCATGCCCTCCATCAAATTCATGCATATCAATTTTTAGACCCCTATCTTCATCAAATTGTCTAAAATTGTTACCACTATTTTCATCCTCCTCCTCTAATTCATTTATTTTCCTAGTGGCTTTAAGGAGCATATCAGATATGGCATCCATCCTAGTATCTTGTTGTGCCCTAGAGACTTCACTCTCTTCTGTTTTTTTCTCCAAATTCTCCAATTTTTCAGTGATTACTTGCAACATTCTAGCAAGCTCCTCACTAGACATGATTTCCACTATTTTTGCTTGGATATTACAAGTACAATGAAAACTGCCGAAATTAGAGACAAAATGAAAAACGAAAATTGCCTCTAGACTCTCAAAGGCTTACAAATTCAGAATATTCAGATCAAAACAACCAATTTGCAAAAAAGAAATTCCTCAAAAGCTTTTCGGATGAGGGAGAAATCTTCAATTGAATTCTGCCTTCCCGGTTTTGCCTCTTTTCTGCGTTGCTGCGAAAAACCTGCCCAGTTTATTAGCAGAAAAATTCCAAAATATCTGAAAATTTTTGTGAGTAATCTACGCAAAACAATATCCAGATTCAAAAAAGAAATAACTCGATTTGGACAGAAAACGAAGGAGATATGTCCTTCTCAAACCGCAACTCCAAACTGATTGAATTCTGCCGTTTTGCTCCAAACGCCTTCAAACTCGATTTTCTTCAAGAAACCCTTAACTAGGCTCTGATACCAGATGATGTAAATCTAAATACACCCTCCCGAATATGGGTTGATGGATTTAAAAATACTTATAGTTAGAATACTCAAATATCATGGAACAAGATAAAAGGGCCAAAACTCAAGGACACACTCAAAGTTTTGGGGTTTTAGGCCAGAGATAAGATTCACTCAATCTCTCCTAAGCTTATCACTCAAGACTTACTCAAAGCAATAAGGGAACACTTGAACTTGAGACAAACTCTAAGTTAAAATGCTAAAACACAAGGTTTTTTATCCAAACTCAAAACTGGTTTTTATTTCTGTTTTGCTCTCCCTTTTATAGAGGAAAGGAGCAGCAAAAACACACCAAAAGTCAAGGAAAACCGTCCAAGCATGAACAGCCAAAAGCCAGCAGTTTTCCTCCTTGATTTAAGCTAAACAATAAAAGCATAATAAAGCCGAATGATAACTTCCTATTACAACTGGCCAAAGAGCTAAACTCTTGGCATTATTTCAGCAACATTAACTAAAATATAAGATAATAATAACTAGTAAATGGTTTAGGATCCACACGCCCAAAATAGCAGTGAAACGTGCCAAAACTGTAGTGAAGCGCGCCATGCGCCCAATCTTCAATCTACCCATGAAATGCAACATAGAACTTCAGCCTTCTTTGTAAATGGATAAAATCCAAGAGTCTCTAAGACTAAAGCAACAGGTTCATTAGATGTCCACTTTGGATCACTAGGTAATTCAAACAAAGCTTTTTGAATCAAATGACTGTCAAATGTGTTCAACGATGCTAATTGAATCAAATGAAAGTCAAACACATTCAAACAAAGCTTTTTGAATCAAATGAAAGTCATATGCATTCAACAAAGCTAATTGAATCAAATGAAAGTAATTGGCATTCTAACAAACCTAATTGAATCAAACGAAAGTCAATGACATTCTAACAAACCTAATTGAATCAAACGAAAGTCAATGGCATTCAAACAAACCTAATTGAATCAAATGAAAGTCAACCACATTCAAACAAAGCTTTTTGAATCAAATGATTGTCAAATCCGTTCAACGATGCTAATTGAATCGTATGAAAGTCAAGAACATTCCAACAAATCTTTTTGAATCAACTGAAAGTCAAATGCAATTCAAAAAAAGTAATTAAATCAAGTGAAAGTTAATTACATTTAAACAAAGCTATTTAAATCAAATGAAAGTTAAATGCATTCAAAAAAGCTAATTGAATCAAGTGAAAGTCTAGGTAATTCAAACAAAACTTTTTGAATCAAACTGTCAAATGTGTTCAACGATGCTAATTGAATCAAATGAAAATCAAACACATTCAAACAAAGCTTTTTGAATCAAATGAAAGTCATATGCATTCAACAAAGCTAATTGAATCAAACGAAAGTCAATGGCATTCTAACAAACCTAATTGAATCTAAAGAAAGTCAACCACATTCAAACAAAGTTAATTAAATCAAATGAAAGTTAACCACATTCAAACAAAGCTAATTTAAATCAAGTGAAAATCAAACACATTCAAACAAAGCTTTTTGAATCCAAAGAAAGCCAATGAGTTCAAAAAAGCTAATTGAATCAAGTGAAAGTCAAACAAATTGAAACATAGCTTTTTGAATCAAATGATTGTCAAATGCATTCAACGATACTAATTGAATCATATGAAAGTCAAACACATTCAAACAAATCTTTTTGGATCAAATGAAAGTCAAATGCATTCAACAGATCAAATTGAATCAATTAAAAGTCAACCACATTCAAACAAAGCTAATTAAATCCAATGGAAGGCAAACACATTCAAACATAGCTATTTGAATCAAATGAAAGTCAAACACATTCAAACAATGCTATCTGAATCAAATGAAAGTCAAATGCATTCAAAAAAGATAATTAAATCAAACGAAAGTCAAACACATTCAGACAAAGCTAATTGCATCAAATGAAAGTCAAAAACATTCAAACAAAGCTAATTAAGTCATATGAAAGTCAAATGCTTTCAAAAAAGCTTATTGAATCAAGTAAAAGTCCAAAGAATTCAAACAAAGCTTTTGACCAAGATGGTCAAGGGTCAACTATCCATGGTCAAGATGAGGAGGTTCAACACGGTGCTATTGAGCAAGGTGCTAAGGGATTATTCTTGTCTAAGTCATTCTTCAATCCTATGCACGGTTTTAGTCCAAAGAGTTTAACAAATGGTTACACTTCCCTTAGTGTAATTAATCTTGTTGAAGGTATCTAGTACATGAGCCGTTTTTCCAAGCTTGAAGCCACGCATGATTTATGCATTTGGGAGTTACATTGGACTGATTTTGACAGCGTGATTCAAGGCTTGTGTTGGGCGTGAATTAAGGCATTAGTTGGCTGATTATTCTACCTCTTTACTTGGGGTTTACATGTACTTAATTAGAGAGTTGTTGCTAGAATAAAGGAGCTTGAATCAAGGGTTTAAATGGGAGGTTACAAGCGTGACTCAAGGGGGTTGTTTGCATGTTTTCTTGGACGTTGAAAATGCTGTTTGAAGACCTCATGATTGCTGAACGTTTTCTCCTTAATTTAAGCATAGTTTTAAGCTTAGTTGATTAGTTTTACTTTGTTGTTATGAGGGGTTAATTGGACAGTCATATGATCCTTTTAATCACCTTATAATTAGCATTTTATCTTGTCTTTTAATTAGGCAAGTGATGGATGATCATTAAAATTGTAGAAGGGGATCCTATGTTCCTTTATGTAACTTATACACTACTATAAATAGTGTACTATGCATGAATGAAAAGGCATCCAGAAATTTGCTTAAACACTTGTGTTTTGTTGATTAAACGTGACTTAGCAATTAGTCATTTTTAAGGTCCAAGTTTGATAACTCAAATTTGAAGAGTGCTAGTTTTGGTAGAGTGTTCCCAAACCTAGGAACTTGCGTAGTGAACGAGTGGGTTGAGTGTTCCCCATTCCTAACTACACCAAGCAAAGGGTGAGTGTTCCCCTTTGTTATATCCGAGACTAGGGTTGAGTGTTCCCCTATTCTCCCTTTCACTAATCACGATTTCACTAAGACCCCTTAAAACGTACTTTTGTAACAAGGTTCTCATCTTGCTTACACATCATTTGGCGCGTCAGGTAGGGGGTGTTTTCCTAAACATTTCCTAAGGGGTCGTATACCTACACACCATGGGAGAGAATCAAGACTTGAGGACAGCCTTGGAAGCTCTTAATCGATCCATTGCTAGTCAAGAAAGGTTGGCCGAAACCAATGCCAATCTACAAGGGAACCTTGCTGCCTTGATGGCAAGGCTCATGAACGAGCAAGATAGGAGAGATCAAGATGAAGACCCTCCACCTAGGAGGGAAGATAGGAGTCTCAAAGTGGACGTCCCTTCTTTTGATGGGACACTTGATCCAGAGAAGTACTTGGAATGGGAGAAATCCTTGGAAAGGTACTTTGAATACAAGGACATTCATGAGGATGTTCAACGTTTTAAGATTGCCAAAGTCAAGTTGAAGGGCTATGGTGATAGTTGGCTACAAGGAGAGCAGAGGGGACGTACCCTTAGGGGGAAAGCTCCTATCTCTACTTGGGGCAAACTCAAGAAACGGATGAAAGACCGTTTCATCCCTCACAATTACAAGCAAAGTCAATATGTGAAGTGGAGTACCTTGCAACAAAATGGGGACTCTGTGGAGGATTACATAAAAGAGTTTGATAGACTTGCTATTGTGTGTGAAGTAACCGAAAATGAAGAGCTCAAAATGGGGCGTTTCATATCTGGTTTGGACCAAGAATTACAAGACAAACTTGAAGGTTATACTAACCTCACGTTTGTTGAAGCTTGCAAGTTGGTGATTAAGTTCGATGCTAAGAGGAAGAAGAGGAAGCCTACTACCATTCCTCAATTGGCACGAAAACCTTCTTTTCCTACGAAGGAAGGTTCTTCCTTTAACAAACCAAGTAATCCACCAAAGAAGGACACAAAGGACGTGAAGCTAGGTGACATTGTGTGTTACAAATGTGGAGGACGAGGTCATTACAAGAAGGATTGTCCTAATACTAGGGCGTTAACCATACAAGAGGTTAAGCTCATGGCCACTCAAAACATCAACTGGGATGAGTTTGAGGAGGGGGAAGAAGAAGTTGAAGATGATTGTGATGATTGCATTGCCGAGCCAGAGGAGAAGACTAGCCTCGTGATTAGGAGGGCCTTACAAGCACGTGTGGAAGAGGATGCTGCCCCCCAACGACAACACATTTTCATCACCCGTTGTAAAATTGGTGACGAGGTATGTGATTTGATTATTGATGGAGGAAGTGAGGCTAATACCGTGTCTAAGACCCTAGTATCTAAACTTGGTCTTACGACTACTAATCATCCACAACCTTACAAATTAAGTTGGTTAGATTCTAATGCTAGCACTGGAGTTAGGAAGCAATGCATGGTTTCTTTTTGTATTGGTTCGTATTGTGATTCTATATTATGTGATGTTGTGTCTATGGATGCTTGTCATATTCTACTTGGTAGGCCTTGGCAAACTGATAAAAGATCTATACATGATGGGTATCACAACACGTATACCATAGTCCATGAAGGGAGAAAGAAAAAACTACACCCTTTACCACCCCCACGGTTTTCACCATCACAAACACCCCAAAAAGAAGTATCCTTGTTGTCTCTTAAAGAGTTTGAAAGGGAGTTAGATGGTGAGGGAGAGTTGTTCATACTATACTCCAAAGAAACCCACGAAAATTTTGTTGCTCAAAATCCTAAGTTAGCCCAATTGATTAAGGATTTTGAGGACGTTTTTTCCGAATGAATTACCTAAAGAACTACCACCCATACGTGGAATTGAGCATCAAATCGATCTCATTCCCGGAGCACCTTTGCCAAATAAGCCAGCCTATAGGTGTAACCCTTTAGAAACTAAGGAATTACAACGTCAAATTGAAGAGCTAATGGGGATGGGTTATGTGCGTGAGTCCATGAGTCCATGTGCCGTTCCTGCTTTGTTGGTCCCTAAGAAAGATGGTACTTGGAGAATGTGTATTGATAGTAGAGCCGTTAATAACATTACTATCAAGTACAGGTTTCCAATTCCAAGGCTTGATGACATGCTTGATGAGTTAAGTGGTTCCAAGGTCTTCTCAAAGGTAGACTTGAGAAGTGGGTATCATCAAATTCGCATGAGAGAAGGGGATGAATGGAAAACCGCGTTCAAGACAAAGCATGGGTTGTATGAGTGGCTCGTCATGCCATTTGGCCTTACAAATGCCCCTAGCACGTTCATGAGATTAATGAATGAGGTGCTAAGGCCATTTCTTGGCAAGTTCGTGGTAGTATACTTGGATGACATTCTCATTTATTCACGTGATGAAGAATCTCATTTTGATCATCTTTTCCAAGTATTTTCTGTTTTGAGGCAAGAAAAATTGTATGGGAAACTAGAAAAATGTGATTTTTTATTGTATGAAGTCATGTTTCTTGGTTACATAGTTTCAGGTGATGGCGTGAAGGTGGATCCTAGCAAAATTGAAGCAATTCAATCATGGCCTAGTCCAAGGACACTCACGGAAGTTCGTTCATTTCATGGACTTGCCTCCTTCTATAGAAGATTCATCAAGAATTTTAGCACACTCATGTCTCCCATCACCGAGTGTACTAAGAAAGGCGTGTTTGAATGGACACCCCAAGCTCAAAGGGCATTTGAAGAAGTAAAGAAGAAGATGTGCAACACACCCATCTTAGCACTTCCGGATTTTTCCAAACCATTTGAGGTTGAATGTGACGCAAGTGGAAAGGGTATTGGTGCCGTATTGATTCAAGGTGGGCGTCCCATTGCTTACTTTAGTGAGAAGATGAGTCAAGGCAAGTTGAATTACTCCACCTATGATAAAGAGTTCTATGCTATGGTAAGAGCTCTAGATCATTGGTCACATTACTTGAGGCCACAACCTTTCATATTGCATTCCGATCATGAATCCTTGAGGTTCATACATGGCCAAAAGAAGCTGAATGCAAGACATGCTAAATGGGTTGAATTCTTGCAAACCTTTAACTTTTCCTCTAAATACAAGAGTGGAAAGGCTAATGTTGTTGCGGATGCCTTATCTAGGAGACATAATTTGCTTGGAGTTGTCGAAGCAAAGGTTCTTGGGTTTGATTTGATCAAAGCATACTACAAGGAGGATGGCGATTTCAATGGAATAATACAGAAATGTGTCCATGGAGTATATGACTTATTTTCCTTACATGATGGCTTTCTTTTTAAGGGAAATCGGTTATGCATTCCTAAGTGTCCAATTAGAAGCTTGTTGATTCATGAGGCTCATGGAGGAGGTCTAGCTGGTCACGTGGGAATTCAAAAAACAATGGAGCTTCTTCAAGCTCACTTTTATTGGCCGAAAATGTTAGCCACGGTTCATCATGTGGTTAGTCGTTGTTCTACTTGTCAAAGGGCCAAGATGGTGTTTCACAAAGGTCTCTACAAGCCTTTGCCAGTTCCGGAAAGACCTTGGGAGGATGTGAGCATGGATTTCATTGTGGCTTTACCTAGAACTCAAAGGGGTAAAGACTCAATCATGGTGGTTGTTGATCGGTTTTCGAAAATGGCTCATTTCATTCCTTGTCACAAAACCGAAGATGCTATGAAAGTGGCTAAGTTATACTTTGAAGAAGTGGTTCGTTTTCATGGGGTGCCACGCACCATTGTGTCCGATCGTGATACAAAATTTCTTAGTCATTTTTGAAAATCAATATGGCGCCTAATGGGAACAAAGCTGCTGTTTTCTACTTCACATCATCCACAAACCGATGGGCAAACTGAAGTGGTGAATAGAATTCTGGGTTCGTTGCTTAGGACCTTGGTTAGTAAGAGTGCTAAGGATTGGGATGTCAAGCTAGCTCATGCCGAGTTTGCTTACAATCGGACTCCTAGTGCTACTACAAAGTACTCTCCTTTTGAAGTGGTATATGGTGTAAATCCTTATGTTCCTATTGATCTCATAGCTTTGCCACAAGACAAGTTCGTTCATGGTGGAGCTAAGGAGCAAGCCGAGTTCATGTTAAAGGTCCACAAGGAAGTACGGAAGAACATTGAGAAAGCAAATGAGGTCTACACGAAACAAGCCAACAAGAGGGTGAAAAACGTGAAGCAATTTGAAGTTGGTGACTTAGTGTGGATTTACATGAGAAAAGAGAGGTTTCCTAGCAAAAGAAAGAACAAGCTTATGCCAAGAGCCGAAGGACCATTTGAAATCGTGGGAAAGATCAATGACAATGCATACAAGGTTGATTTGGGGGGCCAATTTGGTGTCTCAAGCACATTCAACGTTGGGGACCTTGCTCCTTACTTTGATGATGACGAATTGAGGGCAATTCCTTTTGAAGAAGGGGAAGATGACCAAGATGGTCAAGGGTCAACTATCCATGGTCAAGATGAGGAGGTTCAACACGGTGCTATTGAGCAAGGTGCTAAGGGATTATTCTTTTCTAAGTCATTCTTCAATCCTATGCACGGTTTTAGTCCAAAGAGTTTAACAAATGGTTACACTTCCCTTAGTGTAATTAATCTTGTTGAAGGTATCTAGTACATGAGCCGTTTTTCCAAGCTTGAAGCCACGCATGATTTATGCATTTGGGAGTTACATTGGACTGATTTTGACAGCGTGATTCAAGGCTTGTGTTGGGCGTGAATTAAGGCATTAGTTGGCTGATTATTCTACCTCTTTACTTGGGGTTTACATGTACTTAATTAGAGAGTTGTTGCTAGAATAAAGGAGATTGAATCAAGGGTTTAAATGGGAGGTTACAAGCGTGACTCAAGGGGGTTGTTTGCATGTTTTCTTGGACGTTGAAAATGCTGTTTGAAGACCTCATGATTGCTGAACGTTTTCTCCTTAATTTAAGCATAGTTTTAAGCTTAGTTGATTAGTTTTACTTTGTTGTTATGAGGGGTTAATTGGACAGTCATATGAGCCTTTTAATCACCTTATAATTAGCATTTTATCTTGTCTTTTAATTAGGCAAGTGATGGATGATCATTAAAATTGTAGAAGGGGATCCTATGTTCCTTTATGTAACTTATACACTACTATAAATAGTGTACTATGCATGAATGAAAAGGCATCCAGAAATTTGCTTAAACACTTGTGTTTTGTTGATTAAACGTGACTTAGCAATTAGTCATTTTTAAGGTCCAAGTTTGATAACTCAAATTTGAAGAGTGCTAGTTTTGGTAGAGTGTTCCCAAACCTAGGAACTTGCGTAGTGAACGAGTGGGTTGAGTGTTCCCCATTCCTAACTACACCAAGCAAAGGGTGAGTGTTCCCCTTTGTTATATCCGAGACTAGGGTTGAGTGTTCCCCTATTCTCCCTTTCACTAATCACGATTTCACTAAGACCCCTTAAAACGTACTTTTGTAACAAGGTTCTCATCTTGCTTACACATCAGCTTTTTGAATCAAATGATTGTGAAATGCATTCAACGAGGCTAATTGAATCAGATGACAGTCAAACAAAACTTTTTGAATCAAATGAAATTCAAATGCATTCAACAAAGCAAATTGACTCAATTGAAAGTTAACCACATTCAAGCAAAGCTAATTGAATCAAATGAAAGTCAAACACATTTAAACAAAGCTATTTGAACCAAATGAAAGTCAAACACATTCAAGAAATGCTATTTGAATCAAATGAAAGTCAAACGCATTCAAAAAAGGTATTTAAATCAAGTGAAAGTCAAAAACATTCAAACAAAGCTATTTGAATCAAATTAAAGTCAAACATATTCAAACAAAGCTTTTTGAATTAAATGAAAGTCAAATGCATTAAACAAAGCTAATTGATTCAAATGAAGGTCAATCACATTCAAACAAAGCTAATTTAATCAAATGAACATCAAACACATTCAAACAAAGCTTTTTCAATCAAATGAAATTCAAATGCATTCAAAATAGCGATTTGAATCAAGTGAAAGTCAAACAAAGCTTTTTGAATCAAATGATTGTCAAATCCGTTCAACGATGCTAAATTAATCGTAAGAAAGTGAAGCGCATTCAAACAAATCTTTTTGAATCAACTGAAAGTCAAATGCAACTAAAAAAAAGTAATTAAATCAAGTGAAAGTCAATTACATTTAAACAAAGCTATTTAAATCAAATGAAAGTTAAATACATTCAAAAAAGCCAATTGAACCAACTGAAAGTCTAGGTAATTCAAACAAAGCTTTTTGAATCAAATGACTGTCAAATGTGTTCAACGATGCTAATTGAATCAAATGAAAGTCAAACACATTCAAACAAAGCTTTTTGAATCAAATGAAAGTCATATGCATTCAACAAAGCTAATTGAATCAAATGAAAGTCAATGGCATTCTAACAAACCTAATTGAATCAAACGAAAGTCAATGGCATTCTAACAAAACTAATTGAATCAAATGAAAGTCAACCACATTCAAACAAAGCTAATTGAATCAAATGAAAGTTAACCACATTCAAACAAAGCTAATTTAAATCAAGTGAAATTCAAACACATTCAAACAAAGCTTTTTGAATCCAAAGAAAGTCAAATGAGTTCAAAAAAGCTAATTGAATCAAGTGAAAGTCAAACAAATTCAAACATAGCTTTTTGAATCAAATGATTGTCAAATGCATTCAACGATACTAATTGAATCATATGAAAGTCAAACACATTCAAACAAATCTTTTTGAATCAAATGAAAGTCAAATGCATTCAACAGATCAAATTGAATCAATTAATAGTCAACCACATTCAAACAAAGCTAATTAAATCCAATGGAAGGCAAACACATTCAAACAAAGCTATTTGAATCAAATGAAAGTCAAACACATTCAAACAATGCTATCTGAATCAAATGAAAGTCAAATGCATTCAAAAAAGATAATTAAATCAAACGAAAGTCAAACACATTCAGACAAAGCTAATTGCATTAAATGAAAGTCAAAAACATTCAAACAAAGCTAATTAAATCATATGAAAGTCAAATGCTTTCAAAAAAGCTAATTGAATCAAGTAAAAGTCCAAAGAATTCAAACAAAGCTTTTTGAATCAAATGATTGTGAAATGCATTCAACGAGGCTAATTGAATCAGATGACAGTCAAACAAAACTTTTTGAATCAAATGAAAGTCAAATGCATTCAACAAAGCAAATTGACTCAATTGAAAGTTAACCACATTCAAGCAAAGCTAATTGAATCAAATGAAAGTCAAACACATTTAAGCAAAGTTATTTGAACCAAATGAAAGTCAAACACATTCAAGAAATGCTATTTGAATCAAATGAAAGTCAAACGCATTCAAAAAAGGTATTTAAATCAAGTGAAAGTCAAAAACATTCAAACAAAGCTATTTGAATCAAATTAAAGTCAAACACATTCAAACAAAGCTTTTTGAATTAAATGAAAGTCAAATGCATTAAACAAAGCTAATTGATTCAAATGAAAGTCAATCACATTCAAACAAAGCTAATTTAATCAAATGAAAATCAAACACATTCAAACAAAGCTTTTTCAATCAAATGAAATTCAAATGCATTCAAAATAGCGATTTGAATCAAGTGAAAGTCAAACAAAGCTTTTTGAATCAAATGATTGTCAAATCCGTTCAACGATGCTAAATTAATCGTAAGAAAGTGAAGCGCATTCAAACAAATCTTTTTGAATCAACTGAAAGTCAAATGCAACTAAAAAAAAGTAATTAAATCAAGTGAAAGTCAATTACATTTAAACAAAGCTATTTAAATCAAATGAAAGTTAAATACATTCAAAAAAGCCAATTGAACCAACTGAAAGTCTAGGTAATTCAAACAAAGCTTTTTGAATCAAATGACTGTCAAATGTGTTCAACGATGCTAATTGAATCAAATGAAAGTCAAACACATTCAAACAAAGCTTTTTGAATCAAATGAAAGTCATATGCATTCAACAAAGCTAATTGAATCAAATGAAAGTCAATGGCATTCTAACAAACCTAATTGAATCAAACGAAAGTCAATGGCATTCTAACAAAACTAATTGAATCAAATGAAAGTCAACCACATTGAAACAAAGCTAATTGAATCAAATGAAAGTTAACCACATTCAAACAAAGCTAATTTAAATCAAGTGAAATTCAAACACATTCAAACAAAGCTTTTTGAATCCAAAGAAAGTCAAATGAGTTCAAAAAAGCTAATTGAATCAAGTGAAAGTCAAACAAATTCAAACATAGCTTTTTGAATCAAATGATTGTAAAATGCATTCAACGATACTAATTGAATCATATGAAAGTCAAACACATTCAAACAAATCTTTTTGAATCAAATGAAAGTCAAATGCATTCAACAGATCAAATTGAATCAATTAATAGTCAACCACATTCAAACAAAGCTAATTAAATCCAATGGAAGGCAAACACATTCAAACAAAGCTATTTGAATCAAATGAAAGTCAAACACATTCAAACAATGCTATCTGAATCAAATGAAAGTCAAATGCATTCAAAAAAGATAATTAAATCAAACGAAAGTCAAACACATTCAGACAAAGCTAATTGCATTAAATGAAAGTCAAAAACATTCAAACAAAGCTAATTAAATCATATGAAAGTCAAATGCTTTCAAAAAAGGTAATTGAATCAAGTAAAAGTCCAAAGAATTCAAACAAAGCTTTTTGAATCAAATGATTGTGAAATGCATTCAACGAGGCTAATTGAATCAGATGACAGTCAAACAAAACTTTTTGAATCAAATGAAAGTCAAATGCATTCAACAAAGCAAATTGACTCAATTGAAAGTTAACCACATTCAAGCAAAGCTAATTGAATCAAATGAAAGTCAAACACATTTAAGCAAAGTTATTTGAACCAAATGAAAGTCAAACACATTCAAGAAATGCTATTTGAATCAAATGAAAGTCAAACGCATTCAAAAAAGGTATTTAAATCAAGTGAAAGTCAAAAACATTCAAACAAAGCTATTTGAATCAAATTAAAGTCAAACACATTCAAACAAAGCTTTTTGAATTAAATGAAAGTCAAATGCATTAAACAAAGCTAATTGATTCAAATGAAAGTCAATCACATTCAAACAAAGCTAATTTAATCAAATGAAAATCAAACACATTCAAACAAAGCTTTTTCAATCAAATGAAATTCAAATGCATTCAAAATAGCGATTTGAATCAAGTGAAAGTCAAACAAAGCTTTTTGAATCAAATGATTGTCAAATCCGTTCAACGATGCTAAATTAATCGTAAGAAAGTGAAGCGCATTCAAACAAATCTTTTTGAATCAACTGAAAGTCAAATGCAACTAAAAAAAAGTAATTAAATCAAGTGAAAGTCAATTACATTTAAACAAAGCTATTTAAATCAAATGAAAGTTAAATACATTCAAAAAAGCCAATTGAACCAACTGAAAGTCTAGGTAATTCAAACAAAGCTTTTTGAATCAAATGACTGTCAAATGTGTTCAACGATGCTAATTGAATCAAATGAAAGTCAAACACATTCAAACAAAGCTTTTTGAATCAAATGAAAGTCATATGCATTCAACAAAGCTAATTGAATCAAATGAAAGTCAATGGCATTCTAACAAACCTAATTGAATCAAACGAAAGTCAATGGCATTCTAACAAAACTAATTGAATCAAATGAAAGTCAACCACATTGAAACAAAGCTAATTGAATCAAATGAAAGTTAACCACATTCAAACAAAGCTAATTTAAATCAAGTGAAATTCAAACACATTCAAACAAAGCTTTTTGAATCCAAAGAAAGTCAAATGAGTTCAAAAAAGCTAATTGAATCAAGTGAAAGTCAAACAAATTCAAACATAGCTTTTTGAATCAAATGATTGTAAAATGCATTCAACGATACTAATTGAATCATATGAAAGTCAAACACATTCAAACAAATCTTTTTGAATCAAATGAAAGTCAAATGCATTCAACAGATCAAATTGAATCAATTAATAGTCAACCACATTCAAACAAAGCTAATTAAATCCAATGGAAGGCAAACACATTCAAACAAAGCTATTTGAATCAAATGAAAGTCAAACACATTCAAACAATGCTATCTGAATCAAATGAAAGTCAAATGCATTCAAAAAAGATAATTAAATCAAACGAAAGTCAAACACATTCAGACAAAGCTAATTGCATTAAATGAAAGTCAAAAACATTCAAACAAAGCTAATTAAATCATATGAAAGTCAAATGCTTTCAAAAAAGCTAATTGAATCAAGTAAAAGTCCAAAGAATTCAAACAAAGCTTTTTGAATCAAATGATTGTCAAATGCATTCAACGAGGCTAATTGAATCAGATGACAGTCAAACAAAACTTTTTGAATCAAATGAAAGTCAAATGCATTCAACAAAGCAAATTGACTCAATTGAAAGTTAACCACATTCAAGCAAAGCTAATTGAATCAAATGAAAGTCAAACACATTTAAGCAAAGTTATTTGAACCAAATGAAAGTCAAACACATTCAAGAAATGCTATTTGAATCAAATGAAAGTCAAACGCATTCAAAAAAGGTATCTAAATCAAGTGAAAGTCAAAAACATTCAAACAAAGCTATTTGAATCAAATTAAAGTCAAACACATTCAAACAAAGCTTTTTGAATTAAATGAAAGTCAAATGCATTAAACAAAGCTAATTGATTCAAATGAAAGTCAATCACATTCAAACAAAGCTAATTTAATCAAATGAAAATCAAACACATTCAAACAAAGCTTTTTCAATCAAATGAAATTCAAATGCATTCAAAATAGCGATTTGAATCAAGTGAAAGTCAAACAAAGCTTTTTGAATCAAATGATTGTCAAATCCGTTCAACGATGCTAAATTAATCGTATGAAAGTCAAGCACATTCAAACAAATCTTTTTGAATCAACTGAAAGTCAAATGCCATTAAAAAAAAGTAATTAAATCAAGTGAAAGTCAATTACATTTAAACAAAGCTTTTTAAATCAAATGAAAGTTAAATGCATTCAAAAAAGCTAATTGAATCAAGTGAAAGTCTAGGTAATTCAAACAAAGCTTTTTGAATCAAATGACTGTCAAATGTGTTCAACGATGCTAATTGAATCAAATGAAAGTCAAACACATTCAAACAAAGCTTTTTGAATCAAATGAAAGTCATATGCATTCAACAAAGCTAATTGAATCAAATGAAAGGAATTGGCATTCTAACAAACCTAATTGAATCAAACGAAAGTCAATGGCATTCTAACAAACCTAATTGAGTCAAATGAAAGTCAACCACATTCAAACAAAGCTAATTGAATCAAATGAAAGTTAACCACATTCAAACAAAGCTAATTTAAATCAAGTGAAATTCAAACACATTCAAACAAAGCTTTTTGAATCCAAAGAAAGTCAAATGAGTTCAAAAAAGCTAATTGAATCAAGTGAAAGTCAAACAAATTCAAACATAGCTTTTTGAATCAAATGATTGTCAAATGCATTCAACGATACTAATTGAATCATATGAAAGTCAAACACATTCAAACAAATCTTTTTGAATCAAATGAAAGTCAAATGCATTCAACAGATCAAATTGAATCAATTAATAGTCAACCACATTCAAACAAAGCTAATTAAATCCAATGGAAGGCAAACACATTCAAACAAAGCTATTTGAATCAAATGAAAGTCAAACACATTCAAACAATGCTATCTGAATCAAATGAAAGTCAAATGCATTCAAAAAAGATAATTAAATCAAACGAAAGTCAAACACATTCAGACAAAGCTAATTGCATCAAATGAAAGTCAAAAACATTCAAACAAGGCTAATTAAATCATATGAAAGTCAAATGCTTTCAAAAAAGCTAATTGAATCAAGTAAAAGTCCAAAGAATTCAAACAAAGCTTTTTGAATCAAATGATTGTGAAATGCATTCAACGAGGCTAATTGAATCAGATGACAGTCAAACAAAACTTTTTGAATCAAATGAAATTCAAATGCATTCAACAAAGCAAATTGACTCAATTGAAAGTTAACCACATTCAAGCAAAGCTAATTGAATCAAATGAAAGTCAAACACATTTAAACAAAGCTATTTGAACCAAATGAAAGTCAAACACATTCAAGAAATCTTATTTGAATCAAATGAAAGTCAAACGCATTCAAAAAAGGTATTTAAATCAAGTGAAAGTCAAAAACATTCAAACAAAGCTAATTAAATCATATGAAAGTCAAATGCTTTCAAAAAAGCTAATTGAATCAAGTAAAAGTCCAAAGAATTCAAACAAAGCTTTTTGAATCAAATGATTGTCAAATGCATTCAACGAGGCTAATTGAATCACATGACAGTCAAACAAAACTTTTTGAATCAAATGAAAGTCAAATGCATTCAACAAAGCAAATTGACTCAATTGAAAGTTAACCACATTCAAGCAAAGCTAATTGAATTAAATGAAAGTCAAACACATTTAAACAAAGCTATTTGAACCAAATGAAAGTCAAACACATTCAAGAAATGCTATTTGAATCAAATGAAAGTCATACGCATTCAAAAAAGGTATTTAAATCAAGTGAAAGTCAAAAACATCCAAACAAAGCTATTTGAATCAAATTAAAGTCAAACACATTCAAACAAAGCTTTTTGAATTAAATGAAAGTCAAATGCATTAAACAAAGCTAACTGATTCAAATGAAAGTCAATCACATTCAAACAAAGCTAATTTAATCAAATGAAAATCAAACACATTCAAACAAAGCTTTTTCAATCAAATGAAATTCAAATGCATTCAAAATAGCGATTTGAATCAAGTGAAAGTCAAACAAAGATTTTTGAATCAAATGATTGTCAAATCCGTTCAACGATGCTAATTGAATCATATGAAAGTGAAGCGCATTCAAACAAATCTTTTTGAATCAACTGAAAGTCAAATGCAACTAAAAAAAAGTAATTAAATCAAGTGAAAGTCAATTACATTTAAACAAAGCTATTTAAATCAAATGAAAGTTAAATACATTCAAAAAAGCCAATTGAACTAACTGAAAGTCTAGGTAATTCAAACAAAGCTTTTTGAATCAAATGACTGTCAAATGTGTTCAACGATGCTAATTGAATCAAATGAAAGTCAAACACATTCAAACAAAGCTTTTTGAATCAAATGAAAGTCATATGCATTCAACAAAGCTAATTGAATCAAATGAAAGTCAATGGCATTCTAACAAACCTAATTGAATCAAACGAAAGTCAATGGCATTCTAACAAAACTAATTGAATCAAATGAAAGTCAACCACATTGAAACAAAGCTAATTGAATCAAATGAAAGTTAACCACATTCAAACAAAGCTAATTTAAATCAAGTGAAATTCAAACACATTCAAACAAAGCTTTTTGAATCCAAAGAAAGTCAAATGAGTTCAAAAAAGCTAATTGAATCAAGTGAAAGTCAAACAAATTCAAACATAGCTTTTTGAATCAAATGATTGTCAAATGCATTCAACGATACTAATTGAATCATATGAAAGTCAAACACATTCAAACAAATCTTTTTGAATCAAATGAAAGTCAAATGCATTCAACAGATCAAATTGAATCAATTAATAGTCAACCGCATTCAAACAAAGCTAATTAAATCCAATGGAAGGCAAACACATTCAAACAAAGCTATTTGAATCAAATGAAAGTCAAACACATTCAAACAATGCTATCTGAATCAAATGAAAGTCAAATGCATTCAAAAAAGATAATTAAATCAAACGAAAGTCAAACACATTCAGACAAAGCTAATTGCATCAAATGAAAGTCAAAAACATTCAAACAAAGCGAATTAAATCATATGAAAGTCAAATGCTTTCAAAAAAGCTAATTGAATCAAGTAAAAGTCCAAAGAATTCAAACAAAGCTTTTTGAATCAAATGATTGTGAAATGCATTCAACGAGGCTAATTGAATCAGATGACAGTCAAACAAAACTTTTTGAATCAAATGAAATTCAAATGCATTCAACAAAGCAAATTGACTCAATTGAAAGTTAACCACATTCAAGCAAAGCTAATTGAATCAAATGAAAGTCAAACACATTTAAACAAAGCTATTTGAACCAAATGAAAGTCAAGCACATTCAAGAAATGTTATTTGAATCAAATGAAAGTCAAACGCATTCAAAAAAGGTATTTAAATCAAGTGAAAGTCAAAAACATTCAAACAAAGCTAATTAAATCATATGAAAGTCAAATGCTTTCAAAAAAGCTAATTGAATCAAGTAAAAGTCCAAAGAATTCAAACAAAGCTTTTTGAATCAAATGATTGTCAAATGCATTCAACGAGGCTAATTGAATCACATGACAGTCAAACAAAACTTTTTGAATCAAATGAAAGTCAAATGCATTCAACAAAGCAAATTGACTCAATTGAAAGTTAACCACATTCAAGCAAAGCTAATTGAATTAAATGAAAGTCAAACACATTTAAACAAAGCTATTTGAACCAAATGAAAGTCAAACACATTCAAGAAATGCTATTTGAATCAAATGAAAGTCATACGCATTCAAAAAAGGTATTTAAATCAAGTGAAAGTCAAAAACATCCAAACAAAGCTATTTGAATCAAATTAAAGTCAAACACATTCAAACAAAGCTTTTTGAATTAAATGAAAGTCAAATGCATTAAACAAAGCTAACTGATTCAAATGAAAGTCAATCACATTCAAACAAAGCTAATTTAATCAAATGAAAATCAAACACATTCAAACAAAGCTTTTTCAATCAAATGAAATTCAAATGCATTCAAAATAGCGATTTGAATCAAGTGAAAGTCAAACAAAGATTTTTGAATCAAATGATTGTCAAATCCGTTCAACGATGCTAATTGAATCATATGAAAGTGAAGCGCATTCAAACAAATCTTTTTGAATCAACTGAAAGTCAAATGCAACTAAAAAAAAGTAATTAAATCAAGTGAAAGTCAATTACATTTAAACAAAGCTATTTAAATCAAATGAAAGTTAAATACATTCAAAAAAGCCAATTGAACTAACTGAAAGTCTAGGTAATTCAAACAAAGCTTTTTGAATCAAATGACTGTCAAATGTGTTCAACGATGCTAATTGAATCAAATGAAAGTCAAACACATTCAAACAAAGCTTTTTGAATCAAATGAAAGTCATATGCATTCAACAAAGCTAATTGAATCAAATGAAAGTCAATGGCATTCTAACAAACCTAATTGAATCAAACGAAAGTCAATGGCATTCTAACAAAACTAATTGAATCAAATGAAAGTCAACCACATTGAAACAAAGCTAATTGAATCAAATGAAAGTTAACCACATTCAAACAAAGCTAATTTAAATCAAGTGAAATTCAAACACATTCAAACAAAGCTTTTTGAATCCAAAGAAAGTCAAATGAGTTCAAAAAAGCTAATTGAATCAAGTGAAAGTCAAACAAATTCAAACATAGCTTTTTGAATCAAATGATTGTCAAATGCATTCAACGATACTAATTGAATCATATGAAAGTCAAACACATTCAAACAAATCTTTTTGAATCAAATGAAAGTCAAATGCATTCAACAGATCAAATTGAATCAATTAATAGTCAACCGCATTCAAACAAAGCTAATTAAATCCAATGGAAGGCAAACACATTCAAACAAAGCTATTTGAATCAAATGAAAGTCAAACACATTCAAACAATGCTATCTGAATCAAATGAAAGTCAAATGCATTCAAAAAAGATAATTAAATCAAACGAAAGTCAAACACATTCAGACAAAGCTAATTGCATCAAATGAAAGTCAAAAACATTCAAACAAAGCGAATTAAATCATATGAAAGTCAAATGCTTTCAAAAAAGCTAATTGAATCAAGTAAAAGTCCAAAGAATTCAAACAAAGCTTTTTGAATCAAATGATTGTGAAATGCATTCAACGAGGCTAATTGAATCAGATGACAGTCAAACAAAACTTTTTGAATCAAATGAAATTCAAATGCATTCAACAAAGCAAATTGACTCAATTGAAAGTTAACCACATTCAAGCAAAGCTAATTGAATCAAATGAAAGTCAAACACATTTAAACAAAGCTATTTGAACCAAATGAAAGTCAAGCACATTCAAGAAATGTTATTTGAATCAAATGAAAGTCAAACGCATTCAAAAAAGGTATTTAAATCAAGTGAAAGTCAAAAACATTCAAACAAAGCTAATTAAATCATATGAAAGTCAAATGCTTTCAAAAAAGCTAATTGAATCAAGTAAAAGTCCAAAGAATTCAAACAAAGCTTTTTGAATCAAATGATTGTCAAATGCATTCAACGAGGCTAATTGAATCACATGACAGTCAAACAAAACTTTTTGAATCAAATGAAAGTCAAATGCATTCAACAAAGCAAATTGACTCAATTGAAAGTTAACCACATTCAAGCAAAGCTAATTGAATTAAATGAAAGTCAAACACATTTAAACAAAGCTATTTGAACCAAATGAAAGTCAAACACATTCAAGAAATGCTATTTGAATCAAATGAAAGTCATACGCATTCAAAAAAGGTATTTAAATCAAGTGAAAGTCAAAAACATCCAAACAAAGCTATTTGAATCAAATTAAAGTCAAACACATTCAAACAAAGCTTTTTGAATTAAATGAAAGTCAAATGCATTAAACAAAGCTAACTGATTCAAATGAAAGTCAATCACATTCAAACAAAGCTAATTTAATCAAATGAAAATCAAACACATTCAAACAAAGCTTTTTCAATCAAATGAAATTCAAATGCATTCAAAATAGCGATTTGAATCAAGTGAAAGTCAAACAAAGATTTTTGAATCAAATGATTGTCAAATCCGTTCAACGATGCTAATTGAATCATATGAAAGTGAAGCGCATTCAAACAAATCTTTTTGAATCAACTGAAAGTCAAATGCAACTAAAAAAAAGTAATTAAATCAAGTGAAAGTCAATTACATTTAAACAAAGCTATTTAAATCAAATGAAAGTTAAATACATTCAAAAAAGCCAATTGAACTAACTGAAAGTCTAGGTAATTCAAACAAAGCTTTTTGAATCAAATGACTGTCAAATGTGTTCAACGATGCTAATTGAATCAAATGAAAGTCAAACACATTCAAACAAAGCTTTTTGAATCAAATGAAAGTCATATGCATTCAACAAAGCTAATTGAATCAAATGAAAGTCAATGGCATTCTAACAAACCTAATTGAATCAAACGAAAGTCAATGGCATTCTAACAAAACTAATTGAATCAAATGAAAGTCAACCACATTGAAACAAAGCTAATTGAATCAAATGAAAGTTAACCACATTCAAACAAAGCTAATTTAAATCAAGTGAAATTCAAACACATTCAAACAAAGCTTTTTGAATCCAAAGAAAGTCAAATGAGTTCAAAAAAGCTAATTGAATCAAGTGAAAGTCAAACAAATTCAAACATAGCTTTTTGAATCAAATGATTGTCAAATGCATTCAACGATACTAATTGAATCATATGAAAGTCAAACACATTCAAACAAATCTTTTTGAATCAAATGAAAGTCAAATGCATTCAACAGATCAAATTGAATCAATTAATAGTCAACCGCATTCAAACAAAGCTAATTAAATCCAATGGAAGGCAAACACATTCAAACAAAGCTATTTGAATCAAATGAAAGTCAAACACATTCAAACAATGCTATCTGAATCAAATGAAAGTCAAATGCATTCAAAAAAGATAATTAAATCAAACGAAAGTCAAACACATTCAGACAAAGCTAATTGCATCAAATGAAAGTCAAAAACATTCAAACAAAGCGAATTAAATCATATGAAAGTCAAATGCTTTCAAAAAAGCTAATTGAATCAAGTAAAAGTCCAAAGAATTCAAACAAAGCTTTTTGAATCAAATGATTGTGAAATGCATTCAACGAGGCTAATTGAATCAGATGACAGTCAAACAAAACTTTTTGAATCAAATGAAATTCAAATGCATTCAACAAAGCAAATTGACTCAATTGAAAGTTAACCACATTCAAGCAAAGCTAATTGAATCAAATGAAAGTCAAACACATTTAAATAAAGCTATTTGAACCAAATGAAAGTCAAGCACATTCAAGAAATGTTATTTGAATCAAATGAAAGTCAAACGCATTCAAAAAAGGTATTTAAATCAAGTGAAAGTCAAAAACATTCAAACAAAGCTAATTAAATCATATGAAAGTCAAATGCTTTCAAAAAAGCTAATTGAATCAAGTAAAAGTCCAAAGAATTCAAACAAAGCTTTTTGAATCAAATGATTGTCAAATGCATTCAACGAGGCTAATTGAATCACATGACAGTCAAACAAAACTTTTTGAATCAAATGAAAGTCAAATGCATTCAACAAAGCAAATTGACTCAATTGAAAGTTAACCACATTCAAGCAAAGCTAATTGAATTAAATGAAAGTCAAACACATTTAAACAAAGCTATTTGAACCAAATGAAAGTCAAACACATTCAAGAAATGCTATTTGAATCAAATGAAAGTCATACGCATTCAAAAAAGGTATTTAAATCAAGTGAAAGTCAAAAACATCCAAACAAAGCTATTTGAATCAAATTAAAGTCAAACACATTCAAACAAAGCTTTTTGAATTAAATGAAAGTCAAATGCATTAAACAAAGCTAACTGATTCAAATGAAAGTCAATCACATTCAAACAAAGCTAATTTAATCAAATGAAAATCAAACACATTCAAACAAAGCTTTTTCAATCAAATGAAATTCAAATGCATTCAAAATAGCGATTTGAATCAAGTGAAAGTCAAACAAAGATTTTTGAATCAAATGATTGTCAAATCCGTTCAACGATGCTAATTGAATCATATGAAAGTGAAGCGCATTCAAACAAATCTTTTTGAATCAACTGAAAGTCAAATGCAACTAAAAAAAAGTAATTAAATCAAGTGAAAGTCAATTACATTTAAACAAAGCTATTTAAATCAAATGAAAGTTAAATACATTCAAAAAAGCCAATTGAACTAACTGAAAGTCTAGGTAATTCAAACAAAGCTTTTTGAATCAAATGACTGTCAAATGTGTTCAACGATGCTAATTGAATCAAATGAAAGTCAAACACATTCAAACAAAGCTTTTTGAATCAAATGAAAGTCATATGCATTCAACAAAGCTAATTGAATCAAATGAAAGTCAATGGCATTCTAACAAACCTAATTGAATCAAACGAAAGTCAATGGCATTCTAACAAAACTAATTGAATCAAATGAAAGTCAACCACATTGAAACAAAGCTAATTGAATCAAATGAAAGTTAACCACATTCAAACAAAGCTAATTTAAATCAAGTGAAATTCAAACACATTCAAACAAAGCTTTTTGAATCCAAAGAAAGTCAAATGAGTTCAAAAAAGCTAATTGAATCAAGTGAAAGTCAAACAAATTCAAACATAGCTTTTTGAATCAAATGATTGTCAAATGCATTCAACGATACTAATTGAATCATATGAAAGTCAAACACATTCAAACAAATCTTTTTGAATCAAATGAAAGTCAAATGCATTCAACAGATCAAATTGAATCAATTAATAGTCAACCGCATTCAAACAAAGCTAATTAAATCCAATGGAAGGCAAACACATTCAAACAAAGCTATTTGAATCAAATGAAAGTCAAACACATTCAAACAATGCTATCTGAATCAAATGAAAGTCAAATGCATTCAAAAAAGATAATTAAATCAAACGAAAGTCAAACACATTCAGACAAAGCTAATTGCATCAAATGAAAGTCAAAAACATTCAAACAAAGCGAATTAAATCATATGAAAGTCAAATGCTTTCAAAAAAGCTAATTGAATCAAGTAAAAGTCCAAAGAATTCAAACAAAGCTTTTTGAATCAAATGATTGTGAAATGCATTCAACGAGGCTAATTGAATCAGATGACAGTCAAACAAAACTTTTTGAATCAAATGAAAGTCAAATGCATTCAACAAAGCAAATTGAATCAATTGAAAGTTAACCACATTCAAGCAAAGCTAATTGAATCAAATGAAAGTCAAACACATTTAAGCAAAGTTATTTGAACCAAATGAAAGTCAAACACATTCAAGAAATGCTATTTGAATCAAATGAAAGTCAAACGCATTCAAAAAAGGTATTTAAATCAAGTGAAAGTCAAAAACATTCAAACAAAGCTAATTAAATCATATGAAAGTCAAATGCTTTCAAAAAAGCTAATTGAATCAAGTAAAAGTCCAAAGAATTCAAACAAAGCTTTTTGAATCAAATGATTGTCAAATGCATTCAACGAGGCTAATTGAATCACATGACAGTCAAACAAAACTTTTTGAATCAAATGAAAGTCAAATGCATTCAACAAAGCAAATTGACTCAATTGAAAGTTAACCACATTCAAGCAAAGCTAATTGAATTAAATGAAAGTCAAACACATTTAAACAAAGCTATTTGAACCAAATGAAAGTCAAACACATTCAAGAAATGCTATTTGAATCAAATGAAAGTCATACGCATTCAAAAAAGGTATTTAAATCAAGTGAAAGTCAAAAACATCCAAACAAAGCTATTTGAATCAAATTAAAGTCAAACACATTCAAACAAAGCTTTTTGAATTAAATGAAAGTCAAATGCATTAAACAAAGCTAACTGATTCAAATGAAAGTCAATCACATTCAAACAAAGCTAATTTAATCAAATGAAAATCAAACACATTCAAACAAAGCTTTTTCAATCAAATGAAATTCAAATGCATTCAAAATAGCGATTTGAATCAAGTGAAAGTCAAACAAAGATTTTTGAATCAAATGATTGTCAAATCCGTTCAACGATGCTAATTGAATCATATGAAAGTGAAGCGCATTCAAACAAATCTTTTTGAATCAACTGAAAGTCAAATGCAACTAAAAAAAAGTAATTAAATCAAGTGAAAGTCAATTACATTTAAACAAAGCTATTTAAATCAAATGAAAGTTAAATACATTCAAAAAAGCCAATTGAACTAACTGAAAGTCTAGGTAATTCAAACAAAGCTTTTTGAATCAAATGACTGTCAAATGTGTTCAACGATGCTAATTGAATCAAATGAAAGTCAAACACATTCAAACAAAGCTTTTTGAATCAAATGAAAGTCATATGCATTCAACAAAGCTAATTGAATCAAATGAAAGTCAATGGCATTCTAACAAACCTAATTGAATCAAACGAAAGTCAATGGCATTCTAACAAAACTAATTGAATCAAATGAAAGTCAACCACATTGAAACAAAGCTAATTGAATCAAATGAAAGTTAACCACATTCAAACAAAGCTAATTTAAATCAAGTGAAATTCAAACACATTCAAACAAAGCTTTTTGAATCCAAAGAAAGTCAAATGAGTTCAAAAAAGCTAATTGAATCAAGTGAAAGTCAAACAAATTCAAACATAGCTTTTTGAATCAAATGATTGTCAAATGCATTCAACGATACTAATTGAATCATATGAAAGTCAAACACATTCAAACAAATCTTTTTGAATCAAATGAAAGTCAAATGCATTCAACAGATCAAATTGAATCAATTAATAGTCAACCGCATTCAAACAAAGCTAATTAAATCCAATGGAAGGCAAACACATTCAAACAAAGCTATTTGAATCAAATGAAAGTCAAACACATTCAAACAATGCTATCTGAATCAAATGAAAGTCAAATGCATTCAAAAAAGATAATTAAATCAAACGAAAGTCAAACACATTCAGACAAAGCTAATTGCATCAAATGAAAGTCAAAAACATTCAAACAAAGCGAATTAAATCATATGAAAGTCAAATGCTTTCAAAAAAGCTAATTGAATCAAGTAAAAGTCCAAAGAATTCAAACAAAGCTTTTTGAATCAAATGATTGTGAAATGCATTCAACGAGGCTAATTGAATCAGATGACAGTCAAACAAAACTTTTTGAATCAAATGAAAGTCAAATGCATTCAACAAAGCAAATTGAATCAATTGAAAGTTAACCACATTCAAGCAAAGCTAATTGAATCAAATGAAAGTCAAACACATTTAAGCAAAGTTATTTGAACCAAATGAAAGTCAAACACATTCAAGAAATGCTATTTGAATCAAATGAAAGTCAAACGCATTCAAAAAAGGTATTTAAATCAAGTGAAAGTCAAAAACATTCAAACAAAGCTATTTGAATCAAATTAAAGTCAAACACATTCAAACAAAGCTTTTTGAATTAAATGAAAGTCAAATGCATTAAACAAAGCTAATTGATTCAAATGAAAGTCAATCACATTCAAACAAAGCTAATTTAATCAAATGAAAATCAAACACATTCAAACAAAGCTTTTTCAATCAAATGAAATTCAAATGCATTCAAAATAGCGATTTGAATCAAGTGAAAGTCAAACAAAGCTTTTTGAATCAAATGATTGTCAAATCCGTTCAACGATGCTAAATTAATCGTATGAAAGTCAAGCACATTCAAACAAATCTTTTTGAATCAACTGAAAGTCAAATGCCATTAAAAAAAAGTAATTAAATCAAGTGAAAGTCAATTACATTTAAACAAAGCTTTTTAAATCAAATGAAAGTTAAATGCATTCAAAAAAGCTAATTGAATCAAGTGAAAGTCTAGGTAATTCAAACAAAGCTTTTTGAATCAAATGACTGTCAAATGTGTTCAACGATGCTAATTGAATCAAATGAAAGTCAAACACATTCAAACATAACTTTTTGAATCAAATGAAAGTCATATGCATTCAACAAAGCTAATTGAATCAAATGAAAGGCAATGGCATTCTAACAAACCTAATTGAATCAAACGAAAGTCAATGGCATTCTAACAAACCTAATTGAGTCAAATGAAAGTCAACCACATTCAAACAAAGCTAATTGAATTAAATGAAAGTTAACCACATTCAAACAAAGCTAATTTAAATCAAGTGAAATTCAAACACATTCAAACAAAGCTTTTTGAATCCAAAGAAAGTCAAATGAGTTCAAAAAAGCTAATTGAATCAAGTGAAAGTCAAACAAATTCAAACATAGCTTTTTGAATCAAATGATTGTCAAATGCATTCAACGATACTAATTGAATCAAATGAAAGTCAAACACATTCAAACAAATCTTTTTGAATCAAATGAAAGTCAAATGCATTCAACAGATCTAATTGAATCAATTAATAGTCAACCACATTCAAACAAAGCTAATTAAATCCAATGGAAGGCAAACACATTCAAACAAAGCTATTTGAATCAAATGAAAGTCAAACACATTCAAACAATGCTATCTGAATCAAATGAAAGTCAAATGCATTCAAAAAAGATAATAAAATCAAACGAAAGTCAAACACATTCAGACAAAGCTAATTGCATCAAATGAAAGTCAAAAACATTCAAACAAAGCTAATTAAATCATATGAAAGTCAAATGCTTTCAAAAAAGCTAATTGAATCAAGTAAAAGTCCAAAGAATTCAAACAAAGCTTTTTGAATCAAATGATTGTGAAATGCATTCAACGAGGCTAATTGAATCAGATGACAGTCAAACAAAACTTTTTGAATCAAATGAAATTCAAATGCATTCAACAAAGCAAATTGACTCAATTGAAAGTTAACCACATTCAAGCAAAGCTAATTGAATCAAATGAAAGTCAAACACATTTAAACAAAGCTATTTGAACCAAATGAAAGTCAAACACATTCAAGAAATGTTATTTAAATCAAGTGAAAGTCAAAAACATTCAAACAAAGCTAATTAAATCATATGAAAGTCAAATGCTTTCAAAAAAGCTAATTGAATCAAGTAAAAGTCCAAAGAATTCAAACAAAGCTTTTTGAATCAAATGATTGTCAAATGCATTCAACGAGGCTAATTGAATCACATGACAGTCAAACAAAACTTTTTGAATCAAATGAAAGTCAAATGCATTCAACAAAGCAAATTGACTCAATTGAAAGTTAACCACATTCAAACAAAGCTAATTGAATTAAATGAAAGTCAAGCACATTTAAACAAAGCTATTTGAACCAAATGAAAGTCAAACACATTCAAGAAATGCTATTTGAATCAAATGAAAGTCATACGCATTCAAAAAAGGTATTTAAATCAAGTGAAAGTCAAAAACATCCAAACAAAGCTATTTGAATCAAATTAAAGTCAAACACATTCAAACAAAGCTTTTTGAATCAAATGAAAGTCAAATGCATTAAACAAAGCTAACTGATTCAAATGAAAGTCAATCACATTCAAACAAAGCTAATTTAATCAAATGAAAATCAAACACATTCAAACAAAGCTTTTTCAATCAAATGAAATTCAAATGCATTCGAAATAGCGATTTGAATCAAGTGAAAGTCAAACAAAGATTTTTGAATCAAATGATTGTCAAATCCGTTCAACGATGCTAATTGAATCGTATGAAAGTGAAGCACATTCAAACAAATCTTTTTGAATCAACTGAAAGTCAAATGCAACTAACTAAAAGTAATTAAATCAAGTGAAAGTCAATTACATTTAAACAAAGCTATTTAAATCAAATGAAAGTTAAATGCATTCAAAAAAGCTAATTGAATCAAGTGAAAGTCTAGGTAATTCAAACAAAGCTTTTTGAATCAAATGACTGTCAAATGTGTTGAACGATGCTAATTGAATCAAATGAAAGTCAAACACATTCAAACAAAGCTTTTTGAATCAAATGAAAGTCATATGCATTCAACAAAGCTAATTGAATCAAATGAAAGTCAATGGCATTCTAACAAACCTAATTGAATCAAACGAAAGTCAATGGCATTCTAACAAAACTAATTGAATCAAATGAAAGTCAACCACATTGAAACAAAGCTAATTGAATCAAATGAAAGTTAACCACATTCAAACAAAGCTAATTTAAATCAAGTGAAATTCAAACACATTCAAACAAAGCTTTTTGAATCCAAAGAAAGTCAAATGAGTTCAAAAAAGCTAATTGAATCAAGTGAAAGTCAAACAAATACAAACATAGCTTTTTGAATCAAATGATTGTCAAATGCATTCAACGATACTAATTGAATCATATGAAAGTCAAACACATTCAAACAAATCTTTTTGAATCAAATGAAAGTCAAATGCATTCAACAGATCAAATTGAATCACTTAAAAGTCAACCACATTCAAACAAAGCTAATTAAATCCAATGGAAGGCAAACACATTCAAACAAAGCTATTATAATCAAATGAAAGTCAAACACATTCAAACAATGCTATCTGAATCAAATGAAAGTCAAATGCATTCAAAAAAGAAAATTAAATCAAACGAAAGTCAAACACATTCAGACAAAGCTAATTGCATCAAATGAAAGTCAAAAACATTCAAACAAAGCTAATAATATCATATGAAAGTCAAATGCTTTCAAAAAAGCTAATTGAATCAAGTAAAAGTCCAAAGAATTCAAACAAAGCTTTTTGAATCAAATGATTGTGAAATGCATTCAACGAGGCTAATTGAATCAGATGACAGTCAAACAAAACTTTTTGAATCAAATGAAAGTCAAATGCATTCAACAAAGCAAATTGACTCAATTGAAAGTTAACCACATTCAAGCAAAGCTAATTGAATCAAATGAAAGTCAAACACATTTAAGCAAAGTTATTTGAACCAAATGAAAGTCAAACACATTCAAGAAATGCTATTTGAATCAAATGAAAGTCAAACGCATTCAAAAAAGGTATTTAAATCAAGTGAAAGTCAAAAACATTCAAACAAAGCTATTTGAATCAAATTAAAGTCAAACATATTCAAACAAAGCTTTTTGAATTAAATGAAAGTCAAATGCATTAAACAAAGCTAACTGATTCAAATGAAGGTCAATCACATTCAAACAAAGCTAATTTAATCAAATGAACATCAAACACATTCAAACAAAGCTTTTTCAATCAAATGAAATTCAAATGCATTCAAAATAGCGTTTTGAATCAAGTGAAAGTCAAACAAAGCTTTTTGAATCAAATGATTGTCAAATCCGTTCAACGATGCTAATTGAATCGTATGAAAGTCAAGCACATTCAAACAAATCTTTTTGAATCAACTGAAAGTCAAATGCAATTAAAAAAAAGTAATTAAATCAAGTGAAAGTCAGTTACATTTAAACAAAGCTTTTTAAATCAAATGAAAGTTAAATGCATTCAAAAAAGCTAATTGAATCAAGTGAAAGTCTAGGTAATTCAAACAAAGCTTTTTGAATCAAATGACTGTCAAATGTGTTCAACGATGCTAATTAAATCAAATGAAAGTCAAACACATTCAAACAAAGCTTTTTGAATCAAATGAAAGTCATATTCATTCAACAAAGCTAATTGAATCAAATGAAAGTCAATGGCATTCTAACAAACCTAATTGAATCAAACGAAAGTCAATGGCATTCTAACAAACCTAATTGAATCAAATGAAAGTCAACCACATTGAAACAAAGCTAATTGAATCAAATGAAAGTTAACCACATTCAAAGAAAGCTAATTTAAATCAAGTGAAATTCTAACACATTCAAACAAAGCTTTTTGAATCCAAAGAAAGTCAAATGAGTTCAAAAAAGCTAATTGAATCAAGTGAAAGTCAAACAAATTCAAACATAGCTTTTTGAATCAAATGATTGTCAAATGCATTCAACGATACTAATTGAATCATATGAAAGTCAAACACATTCAAACAAATCTTTTTGAATCAAATGAAAGTCAAATGCATTCAACAGATCAAATTGAATCAATTAAAAGTCAACCACATTCAAACAAAGCTAATTAAATCCAATGGAAGGCAAACACATTCAAACAAAGCTATTTGAATCAAATGAAAGTCAAACACATTCAAACAATGCTATCTGAATCAAATGAAAGTCAAATGCATTCAAAAAAGATAATTAAATCAAACGAAAGTCAAACACATTCAGACAAAGCTAATTGCATCAAATGAAAGTCAAAAACATTCAAACAAAGCTAATTAAATCATATGAAAGTCAAATGCTTTGAAAAAAGCTAATTGAATCAAGTAAAAGTCCAAAGAATTCAAACAAAGCTTTTTGAATCAAATGATTGTGAAATGCATTCAACGAGGCTAATTGAATCAGATGACAGTCAAACAAAACTTTTTGAATCAAATGAAATTGAAATGCATTCAACGAAGCAAATTGACTCAATTAAAAGTTAACCACATTCAAGCAAACCTAATTGAATCAAATGAAAGTCAAACACATTTAAACAAAGCTATTTGAACCAAATGAAAGTCAAACACATTCAAGAAATGCTATTTGAATCAAATGAAAGTCAAACGCATTCAAAAAAGGTATTTAAATCAAGTGAAAGTCAAAAACATTCAAACAAAGCTATTTGAATCAAATTAAAGTCAACCACATTCAAACAAAGCTTTTTGATTTAAATGAAAGTCAAATGCATTAAACAAAGCTAATTGATTCAAATGAAAGTCAATCACATTCAAACAAAGCTAATTTAATCAAATGAAAATCAAACACATTCAAACAAAGCTTTTTCAATCAAATGAAATTCAAATGCATTCGAAATAGCGATTTGAATCAAGTGAAAGTTAAACAAAGCTTTTTGAATCAAATGGTTGTCAAATCCGTTCAACGATGCTAATTGAATCGTATGAAAGTCAAGCACATTCAAACAAATCTTTTTGAATCAACTGAAAGTCAAATGCAATTAAAAAAAAGTAATTAAATCAAGTGAAAGTCAATTACATTTAAAGAAAGCTTTTTAAATCAAATGAAAGTTAAATGCATTCAAAAAAGCTAATTGAATCAAGTGAAAGTCTAGGTAATTCAAACAAAGCTTTTTGAATCAAATGACTGTCAAATGTGTTCAACGATGCTAATTGAATCAAATGAAAGTCAAACACATTCAAACAAAGCTTTTTGAATCAAATGAAAGTCATATGCATTCAACAAAGCTAATTGAATCAAATGAAAGTCAATGGCATTCTAACAAACCTAATTGAATCAAACGAAAGTCAATGGCATTCTAACAAACCTAATTGAATCAAATGAAAGTCAACCACATTCAAACAAAGCTAATTGAATCAAATGAAAGTTAACCACATTCAAACAAAGCTAATTTAAATCAAGTGAAATTCAAACTCATTCAAACAAAGCTTTTTGAATCCAAAGAAAGTCAAATGAGTTCAAAAAAGCTAATTGAATCAAGTGAAAGTCAAACAAATTCAAACATAGCTTTTTGAATCAAATGATTGTCAAATGCATTCAACGATACTAATTGTATCATATGAAAGTCAAACACATTCAAACAAATCTTTTTGAATCAAATGAAAGTCAAATGCATTCAACAGATCAAATTGAATCAATTAAAAGTCAACCACATTCAAACAAAGCTAATTAAATCCAATGGAAGGAAAACACATTCAAACAAAGCTATTTGAATCAAATGAAAGTCAAACACATTCAAACAATGCTATCTGAATAATATGAAAGTCAAATGCATTCAAAAAAGAAAATTAAATCAAACGAAAGTCAAACACATTCAGACAAAGCTAATTGCATCAAATGAAAGTCAAAAACATTCAAACAAAGCTAATTAAATCATATGAAAGTCAAATGCTTTCAAAAAAGCTAATTGAATCAAGTAAAAGTCCAAAGAATTAAACTAAAGCTTTTTGAATCAAATGATTGTGAAATGCATTCAACGAGGCTAATTGAATCAGATGACAGTCAAACAAAACTTTTTGAATCAAATGAAAGTCAAATGCATTCAACAAAGCAAATTGACTCAATTGAAAGTTAACCACATTCAAGCAAAGCTAATTGAATCAAATGAAAGTCAAACACATTTAAGCAAAGTTATTTGAACCAAATGAAAGTCAAACACATTCAAGAAATGCTATTTGAATCAAATGAAAGTCAAACACATTCAAAAAAGGTATTTAAATCAAGTGAAAGTCAAAAAACATTCAAACAAAGCTATTTGAATCAAATTAAAGTCAAACATATTCAAACAAAGCTTTTTGAATTAAATGAAAGTCAAATGCATTAAACAAAGCTAATTGATTCAAATGAAGGTCAATCACATTCAAACAAAGCTAATTTAATCAAATGAACATCAAACACATTCAAACAAAGCTTTTTCAATCAAATGAAATTCAAATGCATTCAAAATAGCGATTTGAATCAAGTGAAAGTCAAACAAAGCTTTTTGAATCAAATGATTGTCAAATCCGTTCAACGATGCTAATTGAATCGTATGAAAGTCAAGCACATTCAAACAAATCTTTTTGAATCAACAGAAAGTCAAATGCAATTAAAAAAAAGTAATTAAATCAAGTGAAAGTCAGTTACATTTAAACAAAGCTTTTTAAATCAAATGAAAGTTAAATGCATTCAAAAAAGTTAATTGAATCAAGTGAAAGTCTAGGTAATTCAAACAAAGCTTTTTGAATCAAATGACTGTCAAATGTGTTCAACGATGCTAATTAAATCAAATGAAAGTCAAACACATTCAAACAAAGCTTTTTGAATCAAATGAAAGTCATATTCATTCAACAAAGCTAATTGAATCAAATGAAAGTCAATGGCATTCTAACAAACCTAATTGAATCAAACGAAAGTCAATGGCATTCTAACAAACCTAATTGAATCAAATGAAAGTCAACCACATTGAAACAAAGCTAATTGAATTAAATGAAAGTTAACCACATTCAAAGAAAGCTAATTTAAATCAAGTGAAATTCTAACACATTCAAACAAAGCTTTTTGAATCCAAAGAAAGTCAAATGAGTTCAAAAAAGCTAATTGAATCAAGTGAAAGTCAAACAAATTCAAACATAGCTTTTTGAATCAAATGATTGTCAAATGCATTCAACGATACTAATTGAATCATATGAAAGTCAAAACACATTCAAACAAATCTTTTTGAATCAAATGAAAGTCAAATGCATTCAACAGATCAAATTGAATCAATTAAAAGTCAACCACATTCAAACAAAGCTAATTAAATCCAATGGAAGGCAAACACATTCAAACAAAGCTATTTGAATCAAATGAAAGTCAAACACATTCAAACAATGCTATCTGAATCAAATGAAAGTCAAATGCATTCAAAAAAGATAATTAAATCAAACGAAAGTCAAACACATTCAGACAAAGCTAATTGCATCAAATGAAAGTCAAAAACATTCAAACAAAGCTAATTAAATCATATGAAAGTCAAATGCTTTGAAAAAAGCTAATTGAATCAAGTAAAAGTCCAAAGAATTCAAACAAAGCTTTTTGAATCAAATGATTGTGAAATGCATTCAACGAGGCTAATTGAATCAGATGACAGTCAAACAAAACTTTTTGAATCAAATGAAATTGAAATGCATTCAACAAAGCAAATTGACTCAATTGAAAGTTAACCACATTCAAGCAAACCTAATTGAATCAAATGAAAGTCAAACACATTTAAACAAAGCTATTTGAACCAAATGAAAGTCAAACACATTCAAGAAATGCTATTTGAATCAAATGAAAGTCAAACGCATTCAAAAAAGGTATTTAAATCAAGTGAAAGTCAAAAAACATTCAAACAAAGCTATTTGAATCAAATTAAAGTCAAACACATTCAAACAAAGCTTTTTGATTTAAATGAAAGTCAAATGCATTAAACAAAGCTAATTGATTCAAATGAAAGTCAATCACATTCAAACAAAGCTAATTTAATCAAATGAAAATCAAACACATTCAAACAAAGCTTTTTCAATCAAATGAAATTCAAATGCATTCGAAATAGCGATTTGAATCAAGTGAAAGTTAAACAAAGCTTTTTGAATCAAATGATTGTCAAATCCGTTCAACGATGCTAATTGAATCGTATGAAAGTCAAGCACATTCAAACAAATCTTTTTGAATCAACTGAAAGTCAAATGCAATTAAAAAAAAGTAATTAAATCAAGTGAAAGTCAATTACATTTAAAGAAAGCTTTTTAAATCAAATGAAAGTTAAATGCATTCAAAAAAGCTAATTGAATCAAGTGAAAGTCTAGGTAATTCAAACAAAGATTTTTGAATCAAATGACTGTCAAATGTGTTCAACGATGCTAATTGAATCAAATGAAAGTCAAACACATTCAAACAAAGCTTTTTGAATCAAATGAAAGTCATATGCATTCAACAAAGCTAATTGAATCAAATGAAAGTCAATGGCATTCTAACAAACCTAATTGAATCAAACGAAAGTCAATGGCATTCTAACAAACCTAATTGAATCAAATGAAAGTCAACCACATTCAAACAAAGCTAATTGAATCAAATGAAAGTTAACCACATTCAAACAAAGCTAATTTAAATCAAGTGAAATTCAAACTCATTCAAACAAAGCTTTTTGAATCAAATGAAAGTCAAATGCATTCAACAGATCAAATTGAATCAATTAAAAGTCAACCACATTCAAACAAACCTAATTAAATCCAATAGAAGGCAAACTCATTCAAACAAAGCTATTTGAATCAAATGAAAGTCAAACACATTCAAACAATGCTATCTGAATCAAATGAAAGTCAAATGCATTCAAAAAAGATAATTAAATCAAACGAAAGTCAAACACATTCAGACAAAGCTAATTGCATCAAATGAAAGTTTAAAACATTCAAACAAAGCTAATTAAATCATATGATAGTCAAATGCTTTCAAAAAAGCTAATTGAATCAAGTAAAAGTCCAAAGAATTCAAACAAAGCTTTTTGAATCAAATGATTGTGAAATGCATTCAACGAGGCTAATTAAATCAGATGACAGTCAAACAAAACTTTTTGAATCAAATGAAAGTCAAATGCATTCAACAAAGCAAATTGACTCAATTGAAAGTTAACCACATTCAATGATGTAAATCTAAATACACCCTCCCGAATATGGGTTGATGGATTTAAAAATACTTATAGTTAGAATACTCAAATATCATGGAACAAGATAAAAGGGCCAAAACTCAAGGACACACTCAAAGTTTTGGGGTTTTAGGCCAGAGATAAGACTCACTCAATCTCTCCTAAGCTTATCGCTCAAGACTTACTCAAAGCAATAAGGGAACACTTGAACTTGAGACAAACTCTAAGTTAAAATGCTAAAACACAAGGTTTTTTATCCAAACTCAAAACTGGTTTTTATTTCTGTTTTGCTCTCCCTTTTATAGAGGAAAGGAGCAGCAAAAAACACACCAAAAGTCAAGGAAAACCGTCCAAGCATGAACAGCCAAAAGCCAACAGTTTTCCTCCTTGATTTAAGCTAAACAATAAAAGCATAATAAAGCCTAATGATAACTTCCTATTACAACCGGCCAAAGAGCTAAACTCTTGGCATTATTTCAGCAACATTAACTAAAATATAAGATAATAATAGCTAGTAAATGGCTTAGGATCCACACGCCCAAAATAGCAGTGAAACGTGCCAAATCTGTAGTGAAGCGCGCCATGCACCCAATCTTCAATCTACCCATGAAATGCAACATAGAACTTCAGCCTTCTTTGTAAATGGATAAAATCCAAGAGTCTCTAAGACTAAAGCAACAGGTTCATTAGATGTCCACTTTGGATCATTCCCCCCTTCTTCAAAAGAGTTTGCCCTCAAACTTGAATCATCAAAGTATGGTGATGAATCCCCTACATTGAAAGTCGCACTAACACCCATCAATTCGTCTGGTAGCTCAATTTTGTAAGCACTATCGTTCACCCTCTCAAGAACCTTAAAAGGACCATCAGAACGAGGCATAAGCTTGTTTTTGCGAAGCTTAGGGAACCTCTCCTTCCTCAAATGCACCCAAACCAAGTCCCCGGGATGAAAAATAGGCTGTTTGCGTTTCTTATTGGCTCGCTCTTGGTATTTTTTATTCATCTCCTCAATTCTTTTCTTCACTTGCTCACAGGTTTTTTGAAAGGTTCCACCCTCTTTTTAGCATCTTTCTCTACCATGTCACTCTTAACCATAGGAACAAGATCAATCGGCACAAATGGGTTCACTCCATAAACTACTTCAAATGGAGAACGGGAAGTAGTTAGGGAATGAGCTCTATTGTAAGCAAACTCCGCATGGGCTAATTTCATGTCCCAATCTTTTTGCGTTTTGCTCACAAGACCTCGTAACAAAGTACCCAAAGTTCTATTAGTGACCTCGGTTTGCTCATCGGTTTGGGGATGATGAGAGGTACTAAATAGTAACTTGGTACCCACAAGTTTCCATAGGGTTCTCCAAAAGTGACTAAGGAATTTGGAGTCCCTATCAGATACTATACTTCGAGGAATGCCATGGAGTTTGACAATTTCCTTGAAGTACAGCTCGGCCACTTTCACGGCATCATCAGTTTTATTACAAGCTACAAAGTGTGCCATTTTAGAGAATCTATCTACAACAACCATGATGCTATCTCTTCCCCTTTGAGTGCGAGGCAATCCAACAATGAAATCCATGCTAACACTTTCCCATGGAGCATCCGGAACTTGGCAACGGAGTATAAAGACCCTTTGTGAAGTGTCCCTTAGCCTTTTGACAAGTAGCACATCTCTTCACAACATGAGTAACATCCTTGATCATTCTAGGCCAATAGAAGTGTTCACCTAGAAATATCAAGAGTCTTTTGTATCCCAAAATGACCGGCTAAACCTCCACCATGCACTTCTCTCACTAATAACTCCCTAACCCCACTCTTCGGAACACATAGCTTGTTACCTTTAAAGAGGTAGCTATCTTGTCTCACAAACTCTTTGGTAGGATTCTCTATCTCACTAGCAAAGTCGGGATCATTTATGTAACATTCCTTGAGTTGTTCAAAACCCAAGATCTTAGCATCCACCATGGAAAGTAAGTAGCTCCGACGAGACAATGCATCGGCCACAACATTACTCTTTCCATCCTTGTACTTGGAGCTAAAGGTAAATGATTGGAGAAACTCCACCCATTTAGGCATGTCTCTTGTTGAGTTTTTGTTGCCCATGAATAAATTTTAGAGCCTCATGATCGGAATGAAGAACAAATGGTTTTGGTCTAAGGTAGTGAGACCAATGATCAAGTGCTCTAACTATGGCATAGAACTCACGGTCATAAGTGGAATAGTTCAACTTAGCCCCATTCAACTTCTCACTAAAGTAACTCACGGGCTTCTTCTCTTGAATCAAAACAGCACCTATTCCAATCCCACTTGCATCACACTCTACCTCAAACACTTTGTTGAAATCTGGTAGCACAAGTATAGGAGCGTTGCAAAGCATATGTTTAACCTTCTCAAAGGCTCGTTGAGCATTTTCTTCCCATACGAACTCACCCTTTTTGGTCAACTCGGTGATTGGAGCCATGATGGTAGAGAAGTTTTTGATGAACCGCCTATAGAAGGAGGCAAGTCCATGAAAACTTCTAACTTCGTGCACATTGGTTGGAGCCAACCAAGACTGGACTGCTTTTACCTTCTCCGGATCTACATGAACCCCCTCTCCTGTTACAATGTATCCTAAGAATACAACACTAGGAGTCATGAATACACATTTTTCAAGCTTACCATACAACTTCACCTCCCTCAATTTTTTCAAACAATCTCCTCAAATGAATTACATGATCATCATTGTTTTTACTATACACAAGAATGTCATCTAAGTAAACAACAACAAAATCATTAAGAAAAGGCCGGAGAACTTCATTCATCAATCTCATGAAGGAGCTTGGGCGTTGCAAAGCCCAAATGGCATCACTAACCACTTCATACAACCCTTGTTTTGTTTTGAAAGTCGTCTTCCACTCATCCCCCTCTCGAATTCTCATTTGATGGTACCCATTCCTTAAATCTATTTTGGAAAAGACTAAGGCACCACTCAACTCATCTAACATATCTTGCAATCGAGGCATAGGAAAACGGTATTTGACCGTTATATTGTTAATGGAACGACTATCAACACACATTCTCCAGGTACCATCTTTTTTTGGTACTAAGAGGGCTGGAACCGCGCAAGGACTAAGGCTTTCTCTCACATAACCTCTCTCAAGTAATTCGTTCACTTGCTTTTCAAGTTCCTTACTCTCTTCCGGATTACACCTATAGGCAGCCTTGTTGGGCAAAGGTGCTCCTGGAATTAAGTCAATGGTGTGCTCAATGCCTCTAATTGGAGGTAGGCCTTTGGGCAAGTCATTGGGGAACACATCTTGGTACTCTTCTAATAACTCATTTAGCATGGATGAGTTAATACAAGTAGTACCATTATCATCTTTGGTCCTTACCACCAAAGCATACCCTCCCCCCATTTCTTTCATTATTCGTTCATATTCATTACAAGTTTACAAGATAGTTGCTTTTCTCTTTTTCTTTCTTAGCAACTTTAGGAGGTAAAGGCACTAACTTAACTTTTCTACCATTTTTGGTAGTTACAATATACACATTAGTTTTCCCTTTATGCTCCGAATCATGATCAAACTGCCACGGTCTTCCAAGCAACAAATGACACGCATCCATAGGAAGAATATCACACCAACGCTCATCTTCGAACCCTCCAATGGAATAAGACACCAATGCTTGCTTCTTGACTCTAATGCTTGTGCCATCATTCAACCAATTGAGCTTGTAAGGTTCACCATGGTCTCTAGTGGGTAGCTTCAATTTACTCACAGCCTCGGATGAAACAACATCTGTTTGGGCACCACTATCAACAATCACATTGCAAGTCTTCTCTCCTATCTTGCATCTAGTGTGGAACAAGTTGTTTCGTTGTTTAAGATCAATTTCGGGTTCATTATACAAGATTCTACGAACCACCATCATGTTGAACTCATCTTCGGGTTGAATCTCTTCCTCATACTCTTCATCAAACTCGCAACCCTCCTCATGAGCCACAAAGTTATAGACCTTCTCCTCCTCATCCATGAGAGCACATTGAGAGGCTGTTAACACACTCTTACTAGGACATTCCGATGCAATATGTCCTCTCCCATGACACTTGAAGCATTTTCTCCTAGTTGAAAGCTCACTAGGCGAAACTACTTGTTTTTCTTTCCCTTTTGATGAGCTAGGTGAAAAGGTTTTACTTTGAAAAGTACTCCCTTTAGAGTTGAAAGGAGTAAATTTCGAAGTATTCTTGAAAGAAGAATTTTTGGGCTTCTCTTTCTCCCTTTCTTCTTTAAGTTGAGACTCATACTTCAAAGCTAGTTTGCATACATCACTAAAAGTGGCATAATGAGTAACTTCCACTTTTCCTATTAATTTCTTTGGTCAACCCCTTGACAAATCTAGCAATTTTGTAAGCCTCCTTTTCTTGCAAGTCGCAAGTCAAGCCTAACCTTTCAAATTCTTTTATGTAATCCTCCACACTCATGTTTTCTTGTGATAGTGGGTTAATTTTAAGTATTGATCTTGCTCATACTCTTTACTTACCCATTTTTCCCTCATTTTCTTTTTTTAATTTCTCCCATGAGTCTATCTTATCTTTCCCTTCTCTTCTTCTATTTGACTTGAGGTTTTCATACCACAATGCAGCTAGTTTAGTGAGTTTAAGGACAGCCAACTTGAACCGTTTCCTATCATCATACCCCTTGTAATCAAAAACGGTTTCAATTTGCCTAACCCAATCTAAGAAAGCCTCACAATCATGCCCTCCATCAAATTCATGCATATCAATTTTTAGACCCCTATCTTCATCAAATTGTCTAAAATTGTTACCACTATTTTCATCCTCCTCCTCTAATTCATTTATTTTCCTAGTGGCTTTAAGGAGCATATCAGATATGGCATCCATCCTAGTATCTTGTTGTGCCCTAGAGACTTCACTCTCTTCTGTTTTTTTTCCAAATTCTCCAATTTTTCAGTGATTACTTGCAACATTCTAGCAAGCTCCTCACTAGACATGATTTCCACTATTTTGCTTGGATATTACAAGTACAATGAAACTGCCGAAATTAGAGACAAAATGAAAAACGAAAATTGCCTCTAGACTCTCAAAGGCTTACAAATTCAGAATATTCAGATCAAAACAACCAATTTGCAAAAAAGAAATTCCTCAAAAGCTTTTCGGATGAGGGAGAAATCTTCAATTGAATTCTGCCTTCCCGGTTTTGCCTCTTTTCTGCGTTGCTGCGAAAAACCTGCCCAGTTTATTAGCAGAAAAATTCCAAAATATCTGAAAATTTTTGTGAGTAATCTACGCAAAAAAATATCTTGATTCAAAAAAGAAATAACTCGATTTGGACAGAAAACGAAGGAGATATGTCCTTCTCAAACCGCAACTCCAAACTGATTGAATTCTGCCGTTTTGCTCCAAACGCCTTCAAACTCGATTTTCTTCAAGAAACCCTTAACTAGGCTCTGATACCAGATGATGTAAATCTAAATACACCCTCCCGAATATGGGTTGATGGATTTAAAAATACTTATAGTTAGAATACTCAAATATCATGGAACAAGATAAAAGGGCCAAAACTCAAGGACACACTCAAAGTTTTGGGGTTTTAGGCCAGAGATAAGACTCACTCAATCTCTCCTAAGCTTATCACTCAAGACTTACTCAAAGCAATAAGGGAACACTTGAACTTGAGACAAACTCTAAGTTAAAATGCTAAAACACAAGGTTTTTTATCCAAACTCAAAACTGGTTTTTATTTCTGTTTTGCTCTCCCTTTTATAGAGGAAAGGAGCAGCAAAAACACACCAAAAGTCAAGGAAAACCGTCCAAGCATGAACAGCCAAAAGCCAGCAGTTTTCCTCCTTGATTTAAGCTAAACAATAAAAGCATAA